>NC_025696.1:5287727-5289614 GCF_000633955.1 Camelina sativa | reverse complement strand
ATGATGGTATATATTCAGGGAAGAGGCCCGAAGTCTGATTGTTGTGTCAATCGAGTCCACAAATATGTGAGTATGGCGATGTAGTCTCGCAATCATTTATCTCACGCCAATCCATTAATATATCACTCAGAAATTATTAAGACTATAGTGTTCTAACTCAGGAGAGTATTAAAGTACCTTCATATCAGATAGATAAATTCTTCTTCATATTAGTAAAACCTATGAATTATGTTCTTTGTAAACAGTCTTGTAAAATTAGTGAACCTCTCTCAGTGTTAAACTTTTTTTTACAAATCTAGTGAAATCAATTAAGTTCACAAAATGATAGCGTTTTTCAATAATTTAATCTTATTACAGTACTTCTTAAAACACATCTTACAGAAACAACACATATGAGCAACAAATGAATGATAAATAATAGATAAAAACCAATTGAGTTACAAAGGCAATGATGGTAAGCAACTTATTTAACGAATCAAAGAATCAACAATTTAGCTGCACTCAGCAGGAACACCTCGAGGAAATCTATTTTTATCAGCGCAATAGTTGTAGACCATGTACTTGCTCTGTACCGCTTTCATTCTTGTCTGGCTGTTTGAATCTAGTTGTTGAGTGAACCATGGAGAATTTGCGGGACAAGATGATTTTCCATTAGCCCATACACATCCATCGACATTGTAGTTTCTGTAGAAAGCAGTAAAAGGAGCTTTTGACCAATCTGTTTTCTCTAATCCTCCTCTTGTGGCCCAGTGCTCGGCTTCCCAAAGACTCGCGTAGAGCCTCATTGGTTGGCTTGTTGGGAACGGTACTCCAATTGACTGGGAGTTCTTGAACTCTCTAATAGGAATTCCATCAACTGTAAAACTGAAAGAGAGGAGATAAAAAAAAGAGAATGTCAGTTCATGAGCTCATAGCCTTAAAAATTGTAAGAACATACAATGTATGAGGGATCAAAGGTTGAGCTTACATAATCCTTTGGGGGTTCCATGTGATGCAGTAAGTGTGAAAGTTAACGGTTGGGTCGAACCATAGATGAAACTGTTGTTCTTTGTCTCCTGAGCCTTTTGTGTAAACATTAGTATGGAGAGTATACGGATGACCGCTTATGTTTCCCAAGAATTCGAAGTCGATCTCATCCCACGTAGTTCCAGGAGATTTTAGCTACACAAAGTCATCATAAAGACCAACATACTCAATATATGTAATCTAAGGAACTTCAGAAGATGAAATAAAAAAAATGCTTTGTTAGTATATGTAACTTACATAGAATGTTGTTACTGTTCCAGCAGAGTTACCAGGAACAAGTTTCATTTGAACCTCAGCTTTGCCATAGAGAAACTCCTGGTGGGACTGAAAGCCGGATCCAGAGGATTTGTCGAGCGAGAGAGAAAGAAGCTTTCCGTCTCTGTCACGAACCTTTCCACGGCCATCACCCCAATGTATCTGAACGTCTTTGTGGAAGCTACCCGCATATACATGCACAGATTGTGCCGCAAAGAGAAACAAAACCAACAATGCAAAACTTGTACCACAAGAAAGCTTCATTGTTGTAGATTTCTGGAGGAGTACTGATTGATGTATCTAAAATGTATTGTTGATGAAAGTTTGAGGTAAGTGACATTAGTTTATATAGCTGCTGGAAATGGCAAAGGAAAGAGAGATGGAAGTTTCATGGTTTTGATTATTAAATCGTGGGCTGTATTCTAGTTGGCTCATTAGACCTCTTTGTTGGTTGTTACAAAGTGAACCCAATAAAATAATAATTTCATTACTCGTTTATTGTTACAAAACAGAGAAAATAATGTATATAGACATTTGAACAGCACATGCTGGTCCCGCGTTGAGATCATTGTCAACACTGCTTCGACTTTTTGACCTGAGTGCAAA
>NC_025696.1:5237603-5286322 GCF_000633955.1 Camelina sativa | reverse complement strand
AGGGGGGGGGGAGATTAGTGCACTACAAAGAAATTGTTATTTTACATCATTTATTTTATATATTTATATCAGTTTTAAATTTTACATCACTTTTATAAATAACTTACATTTTATTAATGCAAATAATTTGTATCAGTTTATTTTAAAATGATGTTAATATTTCAAATATTTGTTTTAACTTTTGTAATCGATGTTAATATGCATCAATTGCAAAAAGTGATTTAAATTTCACATTGGTTGATCGAAATGTTGTTAATATATTTGTTTCGATTATAAAAATTGATGTAAAATATTTCTATCAGTTATAAATAATTGATGCAAATATTAGTGTTAATTTTATTAATATGTATTATAATTGTATCACTTATGATAATTGATAGTAATATTTTGTAAAAAATAACCTAAACGTCATATTTTTTTTTTTAATTAGTTTAAATATTTGCGGAAATTGCTATCATAATTATTGCATCCATTAATTATTATTTTTTCTAGACACCATTAATTGCTGTTTTCAGTTTTTTATATCACTAACAATACAAAATTTTCTTAAAAAAACAAAAAATCCATGATGATGGATCGGTTTGGGAAGACTACGTACCAATATCTCTCTCTATATCTTGTCTTCTTCTTTTTAATAATGGATTATGTGTTTGGGTTTGGATTGATCAATGTTAATATCTACATTAGCATTTGATATAACCTTGTTTGCGTCGTTTATCACGATTTGGGTTTGTACCAAACACGCTATTGTCTTCATTGACTCAATATCATTGACCTCCCAACACAAAAACATCAATTTTTTTGTTTATGGGTATTCGTATATCTAAGTTAATATCCATTTACAAGTGAGAATAACCTTTACAACGACTGAGATTGAAAGCCACTTTTTAAACCTATCTTGAAACCTTAATATAACATAGATCAAGTCAAATGTTCCTAGCTATTGAACAAAAACAAAAATGTATGTTATAATTTGATTGTCCCAAACATATATATTTTAATTTGAAACTTGGAACTCTCATCCGTCATCCATCTAGTAAGCTTATTTTTATTTATATATGTCCTTCAAAAATCATTCTTGTGAATTTTAGTAATGAATTTCTCAGTGCACTCCATGTTTACGATTTTTACAAACCAAGAAAAGCTAATCAAGTTTTGGACGCAAAAACTCTTTTTTCATAATTTATTTTATTTGCTTACTTAAGAAAGCTTACACAGGCACAGCGCGAACACACACATATATGAGCAACAATTAATAAATGAAAATAATAGATAGAATATTTGAGTTACATAATGCAAGGTAACGTATTCACGAATCGAAGAATCAATAAATTTAGCTGCACTCTGGAGGAACACCTCGAGGAAACCTTCTTTTATCAGTGCAATAGTTGTAGACCATGTATTTACTTTGTACCCCTTTCATCCTTGTCTGACCATTCGAATCAAGTTGTTGAGTGAACCATGGGGAATTTGCGGGACAGGATGATTTCCCATTAGCCCATACACATCCATCGACATTGTAGTTTCGGTAGAAAGCGGTGAAAGGAGCTTTTGACCAATCTGTTTTCTCTAACCCTCCTCTTGTGGCCCAATGCTCGGCTTCCCACAGACTCGCGTAAAGCCTCATTGGTTGGCTTGTTGGGAATGGGACTCCACGTGACATGGAGTTCTTAAACTCTCTAATAGGAATTCCATCAACTGTGAAACTGAGAGGCAAAATGAAAAAGAGAGTGTCAGTTCATGAGCTTATAGCGTCAAGACTTATAAGATTATACACCATACAAGGAATCAAAGGTTTCACTTACATAATCCTTTGGGGATTCCATGTGATGCAATAAGTGTGAAAGTTAACGGTCGGGTCAAACCATAGGTGAAACTGTTGTTCTTTGTCTCCTGAGCCTTTTGTGTAAACATTAGTATGGAGAGTATACGGATGACCACTTATGTTTCCCAAGAACTCGAAATCGATCTCATCCCATGTAGTTCCCGGCGATTTTAGCTACACAAAGTGATCATAAATTAACACCAACATACTCAATATACGGAATCAAAGGAATAACAAGTGATGAGCTCGAAGTTGTATGTAACTTACATAGAATGTTGTCACTGTTCCAGCTGAATTACCGGGAACAAGTTTCATTTGAACCTCAGCTTTGCCATAGAGAAACTCCTGGTGGGACTGAAAGCCGGATCCAGAGGATTTGTCGAGCGAGAGAGAAAGAAGCTTTCCATCTCTGTCACGAACCTTTCCGCGGCCATCACCCCAATGTATCTGAACGTCTTTGTGGAAGCTCCCCGCATACACATGCACAGATTGTAAAGCGAAGAGAAACAGAATCAAGAAGGCAAAACTTGTACCACAAGAAAACTTCATATTGAATTTGTAGAGCTCTCGAGGAGTATTGGTTTTATCTCAAATGTATTGTTGATGGAAAACTGAGGTAAGTGACACTAGTTTATATAGTGGCTAGAAATGACAAAAGGAAAAAGAGATGGAAGGTTCATTGGGTTGATGATTATTGATAATCTGCTATTCACTAGCTGGCTCATACGACATGTTATTGGTTAGTTACAAGTGAACCGAATAAAAATATATTTTCATTACTCGTTTATTATTACGATTTGAGATATACAGATTAATGTATATGGACATTTGTAGCTCACATGATGGTCCCGCTTTGAGGTCATTGTCAACGCGGCTTCGGCTTTTTGACTCGAGCGCAAACCCTCCCCGCCGCATGGAGAGTCTATATTATTTTACGACCCGGGCCCACACCACTCCTATAGATAATGTTTCATTCCAAAAGAGTGAACGGTAATATAATAATTGCTAATACTAGTATTTATTTTATTTGGGTTTCAATCATTTTAAAAAATAAATATTATTAACAATCTAAATACTCCATCCAATAGAAACCCAAATATGAAATACTCCATCCGTTTCAAAATATAGGATGTTTTAAGTAAAGCACGCAGATTAAGAAAACTTTACTTTTAATAAGTTCAACCAATCAGAAACAATACTGTATAATATAGACTACTAAACTAATCTAAAAGTTGTATTGAAATTTGAAAACATCCTATATTATGAAATAACAAACTTATCTAAAACATCCTATATTTTGAAACGGAGGGAATATCATCTTAAAGATAGAATAGTTAGAGTTTTCGCAGTCACACGAAATCCGTTTTCACATATAATTAAGTAATTAATATATTATAGTATAAATAAGATAATTCACAATATTACCTAAAGATAATTATATTTACTGTTATTTGATTTGTGAATGAATCCTGTGATTTGGCGAAGAAACTTATTGTGTTTAAAACCGGTAATCAAATTCAAATTAAGTATTGTAAAATTATAGAGTATGGTCCGTTGGATGGAGTATTTAGATTTTGTTTTAGACATGTGTTATCGTGAATGGAGAGAGATCGTGGAATGGACGTTACCGTAACTAAAAATATCGCACCGTCATTCACGCTGAATATATTAATTCTTTCGAATTAAAATACCTATTTCCTACTGAGCATTGCCTTTCCCACGACTGACCTTTAAATATAACTTGGAAAACTTACATGTGACTATGTGAGTAAAAATTTATGTTGAGATTTGTGAGTCTGTGACGTTCATTTTATCCATTTAGTAAGCTTACACCATCTCTAATGTATATTTCTATTTTTTCCTCTAAAATAGAGTAACTCAAAAATAGAGCATTGTTTTCCTCCAATGTGTTACTCTATTTTCAACTCTAAAATAGAGTTCATGTAAAAAAATAGAGGTGAGAATAGAATTACTCTATATATAGAGCAATCCTATCATTTTCTCTATTTTAAAGTAAAATATAGAGTAGGGTTGAAACAAATGTTGCTCTATAATAAAGATTTGGCTCTAAAATAGAGTGGGGTTAGAGATGCCCTTACTATTTTTATATCTCCCCCAAGCAATTATTGTACGTATATATATAGTAAAGAAATGTTTTCATTATTTACGAATTAAAAAAAAAAAGTGGAGCCAATAAGTTTTACGATGGAGAGAACTCATTATTTATTATAAATCTTACACAAACACCACATATACGAGTAAAGCAAATGAATAAGAAATAATAGATGGGAACCATTTGAGTTACATAGACAATGTCAAGTAACTTATTCATGAATCAAAGAATCAATAGTTTTAGCTGCATTCTGGAGGAACACCACGAGGAAATCTCTTTTTATCGGCGCAATAGTTGTAAACCATGTACTTGCTCTGTACCGCTTTCATTCTTTTCTGGTTGTTGGAATCGAGTTTTTGATTGAACCATTGGGAGTTTGTGGGACAAGATGATTTCCCATTAGCCCATACACATCCTTCAACATTGTAGTTTCTGTAGAAAGCAGTGAAAGGAGCTTTTGACCAATCTGTTTTCTCTAACCCTCCTCTTGTGGCCCAATGCTCGGCTTCCCACAGACTCGCGTAGAGCCTCATTGGTTGCTTCGTTGGGAATGGGACTCCACGTGACTCGGCATTCATGAACTCTCTAAGTGGGATTCCATCAACTGTGAAACTGGAAAACAAGAGAGAAAAAAGAATCTTGAGTTATGAGTTTATATCCTCTACATGTAAATATTCAAGGAAGGGAATTTGGATCAAAAGATACACTTACATAATCCTTTCTGGATTCCATGTGATACAGTAAGTGTGGAAGTCAGCGGTTGGATCAAACCATAGATGAAATTGTTGTTCTTTGTCTCCTGAGCCTTTTGTGTAAACATTTGTATGGAGAGTAATTGGATGACCAGTTATGTTCCCCAAGAACTCAAAATCGATCTCATCCCATGTAGTTCCGGGAGATTTAAGCTACACAAAAAGTCATCATTTAAGAAATTAGTTTTAATTAATAAACGACAATCTTTGTGTATAGCGAAAAGATGACAAGAATGCTTTAAGATTACATGTTACTTACATAGAAAGTTGTGACGGTTCCAGCAGAGTTACCAGGGACAAGCTTCATCTGAACCTCGGCTTTGCCATAGAGAAACTCCTGATTGGACTGGAAACCTGAACCAGAGGATTTGTCGAGGGAGAGAGAAAGAAGTTTCCCTTCATTATCGTGAATCTTTCCACGACCATCACCCCAATGTATCTTGACATCTTTGTGGAAGCTGCCTGCATAGACGCTCACAGATTGTGCTGCAAAGAGAAAAAGAACCAAGATCGCAAAAGACTTCATATTTGATATCTCAGATGTATATTGTTGATGGAATACTGAGGCAAGTGACATTAGTTTATATAGGGGGAAAGAGAGAGAGATGAAGTTTCATGGGTTTGATCATTTAAGGTGCATGTGCTTTGTCTAGTTGGTTGCACATTCATAGCCTTATGATATAAATTATGTATATATTATTTGATTCGCTGTTGGCTGTTACCAAGTGAATCCATTTAAAAACACTTTCCTTATTTCCTTTATTGTTACGACCGAAATAATGTTTGGACATTTGTATAGAACTGAATGGTCCCAATGTTTTGATATGTCAACACGGCTTCGACTTTCGAGCGCACCGCCTAAAGAAAAGGGTTCGGCTTCGAACTTCGTTCTTTAAACTTTTTCTTTGTTAAGCCCACCTATCCGTGACATTAAGTCAGTAGCAACACATACACATTGAAGTGTTCTACCGTTTATAGATTCTTCTATTTAATATTTTGTTTTTTATAAGTTTCGTTTAAATTTGAGTTCGTGTTAATTTCTATTCTGTTGATCTTCGTAGTTATATTTGACAAATACTTTATCAAAATACCGTCTTAATTGGAATTTGTTACCAAAAGTTCTCTGATAGATGTGGTAATTTTATTAAATAACAAGCTCTAACAAACTCGAGAGAAAAAGAGATTGAGCTGAAAGAGTAAAGTGAAGAATTGATTCTGTTTCTCATTAATTGTAAACTGTACAGTATTGTTTCTTTATATAATACAACATATAGTTTATGCTAATATAAGCCTAGAATAGCGTAACCTACACTAACTATGTTATCTTGCACAAGTGAGTAAGAATACTCATCATATTAAATGTAAACATAATACTAATCTACAAAAATAGAACTCACATGGTAAAAACCACTTGACTGACAGAATGTTTAAAGAAACGTAAGTTAAAACACGAAATATAATAATTAAAAAAGAATAAAACTTTAATTTGCTTTATCTATTCTAGGCTATATATATGCGTAAAGACAAAACGCAACGAAGCAATTGTAACCTAACTTAGGAACCAGGACCAGACTTGGACGGTGCAGAACATAGCGAGGAATAAAAACTAAAAAGTAAAGCCAATGACATTCCCCACGATTTTGATGTTTTTTATATATCTCAATTGGATTTTTTCAAATGAAGTACTAAACCGGATGAAAAAGAGGCCATTGGAGTTTAGGGTTGGGTTCCTCTTCTTGGGATAAAAAAAAATGGACGAAGGTCAACGAAAGTTGAAATTAGGACCCAAAAATCAAAACCATGTTCTTTCAAGGCCATGCGAAAATCCAAAGCCCAAACATAGACATTTTACATACATTGAGTATGTTGGTGTTTATGATGACTTTGTGTAGCTTAAATCTCCTGGAACTACATGGGATGAGTTCTTGGACCACACGTTTCGTGGTTCATATATAGAAGGAGACAAATAATTAAAATAAAATATTTTGGAAAGTTATATACCACGTAGCAATTAGATATGTAGTACGTAGTATCTTTTAGTTAATTTGGAAATTCAACAAGGAAAATATAAAAAGAACTTCAGAGTGAGTGCTGTAAGAAGAAAGAAGACGATTGAGAAATTATGGATTAGCTGACGAATAAAGGTGACGAAGAGGAAAACGAAAACGAAGAAAGAGAAGCGTTGAGAATTATAGTTAGCCAATCAAAACATAACCAATGATTCACCCAACCAAGCACTGGAATTGACTCTTCAATTCCATGACCAATCGTTATTCTGGACTGGAGTTGGGTAAATCAAAGATTCAAAGGTATCAAAAGTTAGGTTTTCTTATGACAAAAACAGGAAAAGGAGGAAACTAAGAGAACATATATTTATCTCCTATAATAATAGATCTTCCTTTTCCAGAACATTTATTATAATAGATCTTCCTTTTCCATGCATTATTATATACATTGTATGTGGCTATGCAAATCAATATGAGATGCACGTTAATTTTTTTTTTCTTTTTGGGCAAAAGCACGTTTTAGTTTCTTAATTTGCAACTTCGCAAGCATGGCAAAAATTCTTCTAGTCGTCGTTTCACACAATGTATATGACAAGGACGCTCTTTTTTTTTTTCTTTCTCACACAGTGTATTTGGTCTCATCATTGTTTAATAAGGCCACGTTGTTAAGAGGAATCTCAAGTACGACACTCGAAACCCAAAAAACCGATCGACTACTATATATATCATCACGAAACGACGACATGTAACTCTTAGTTATGAAACTTAGTATCTAGGAAGCATCTCTGGACACAAACTCTCCAAGCTTTCCAATTCAAAGTAACTACTTTTCTGAAAGAGCATTTATCTTCCTTTATATGTGTAAACACCATGCACTAATCAAGTGACTGTCCAATCGTGGAAGGTAAGTTATGGTATTCTTGCATAAGCATATATATGTTTTCCATCAAGTGTTTTATAACATCATTGTTTTGGTAAACGCATAAGCAAAGAAGTTATGTGCATAGTTGCTTTAAATATGTGTATGGATGGATGCATGTACGACGTGAAGATCTCCAACTATTTTTCAAGAAATAGCAAACCTGTAGGCAAAGCCAAATATGAAAGTTTCTTCTCATATATGATGAACATGGACATCACAAAGATTGATATGATCTGGTTGCTTGGCGTAGGCCGATGATACATATATTCACAAAGAAAGCTTCATTACTAATTGGCTAGCCGCCGCTTAAATACGAGAGAAAGAAAAAAAATAGCAAAAATGATTCATGCCCATCCCGCAAATTAATTTGTCTTCAATGCAACTCGACACAGTGGAATGTTGCAACCTTTATATAGGATTATAGGGTAGTTAATTAAGATCAAGGAGATTCGGCACACGACACATTTAATATTTTATTTGGGAAAAAGATAGTCAGCTACATCAACTATACCACAATACATGACCACACATGCAAACTTTAAAAATGTATACTCAACTACATGAAATATATGTATTGCATAGCCACATATACCAACTATATGATGACATGTGCTCAACATCACGATCATTTTACTCCGGTACACCGTTCGTCGGAATTCGGTGTTGACCAATATTGACCGGCGTTGACCAATATTGACCAACAAAAATATTCAAATTTTTTATTTTTAATTTTAGAAACAAAAATAAGAAAATTCTTTTATTGAATTATCTAATGTGTTCAAAAATTAACAAAATGTTTATATTCATTATAAAATTATATTTTGTATATGTTAATTATATTCATCCAGCCTTATAATAGTTAGTTTTTTTTTTTCAAAACTTAATAAAAGTGAAATAAAAAATCATTAATAATATTTTCAGATAATAAAACTTTTATTTTACCATGAGTATATAACTTTTTTGGAATAATTCTAGTGATTTTGACATGTATTGGTTTGGTTCTAAGTATTTTTTATTGTAGAAAATATTTTTGTTGTTGAGAATATTAAATAATATTATATATGTATTTAAATAAATTATGTAAGAAGTTGATGTTTATTAATTAATAATGTTAAAATAATAGGTTTTTTATTTGATTCACTACAACAAGATTTTTTGGTTTGAGTTTAAGTTTTAATATCTTATGAATGATTTTTATTTCAATTTTAATTAAGTTTTGAAATTGAAAAAAAAGTAACTATTATAAAACTGAATGAGTGAAACATAACAATATATCTTTATATTAGATACAAATATATTTTTAATTATAAAATATCATAGACGATTCCTAAATAATTCAATTAAATTTCTTATTTTGGTTTCTGATTAGATGATTCCTAAAGAATTTTGTTATTTTTATTTCTAAATCTTTTTTTTTGAATTTTTTTGTTGGTCAACACCGGTCAATATTAGTCAACACTGGATTTCGATGAACGGTGTACCAGAATAAAATTGTTGTGATGTTGAGCATATGTCATCATATAGTTGGTATATGTGACCATGCAATACATATACTTAATGTAGTTGAGTATACATTTCTAAAGTTGGCATGTGTGGTCATGTATTATGGTATAGTTAGTGTAGCTGACCATCTTTTTTCCCTCTCATTAGGGATTCATAATCTATATTAATATTTTTGAAATACATTTTGTGTTATGCCTTTTTAGTTTTGCTTATTTAAATATTTATTTACAACATTAGCCCTTCAAAAGTTTCCAAAAATAACATTACTTCAGATTTTCTTTCCTAAATATTTTATATTTCATTCCAACTAAAAAATTACAGCAAAATCAATATGGAAACACAAAAAATAATATATTTAACTACAACTTCTATTGTGTATTGAAAATATTCTATCTATGAAACTTTTGCAAACCAAGAAAACAACAATTTGATTCCTATTTTGTTTTCAAAAATCTGTGAGTTTTGATTCTTAACATAAGAAGAACTTCGATTAATATTTATTTAAATATTACTAATTAATATATATAAACTTAATAAAATATTATGAATATGTAAAATTAAAAAATTTCAAAAATACTATATAATAGATGGGTTATAAAGACGACATGTTGGAATTAATAAACCATCATTAAATTAAATTTGTGCTAACAGGGGTTAAATCCTCATTTTATTATTTGTCAACACTATTAATATTAGAATATCTGACATATAAAATTATGTTGATTTAACTAAGATTATGTAAAATAATTAAATCATTAGGAAAATGTGACTTAATCATAACATATAAATAAATTATTATGAATTTAGATCCCTTATTTTTTTATTATAATAATTAAAATCAAAATAAAGTCTCAAACTCTAAACAAAACAAACTAAATATAACAAACAAATAGTCATTAAGTATATTACGGGTTAAAAAATGAATATAAACATATAGCTACACAAACGGTCGAAAAATTTAATTATTCTTCTATTTGCAAAACATCAAATATTTAACAATAAAAAATACAATAAAAAATATAAATAATAATAAAAATTATATGCACGCGGTGTACCGCGGGTTAAAATCTAGTATTAATGTAAAATAATGATCTTAATTCTACGTGGGTTTATATAATGCGGTATCTTTCTTTGGGCTTAAAACTTAAAAAAACAAAAAACAAAACGACGGCGACTACGTAGTATCATCATTAAACGTAACTCTTTATTTATAAAACTTAGTTAAAAATTGGGTCAACGGCAAGCTTAAGGAGCAGAGGAACGCAAAGGAAAGGGGGAAGATTAGTGCACTACAAAAAAATTATTATTTTGCATCATTTATTTTCTATTTTTACATTAGTTTTAAATGATGTAAAAATAATTTACATCACTTTTATAAATGATTTACATTTTGTTGATGCAAATAATTTATATCAGTTTATTTTAAAATGATGTTAATATTTCAAATTTTTGTATCAATTTTTGTAATCGATGTTAATATGCATCAATTGCAAAAAGTGATTTAAATTTCACATCAGTTAATATAAATGTTATTAATATATTTGTTTCAATTATAAAAACTGATGTAAAATATTTGCATTAGTTATAAATAATTGAAATATTGGTTAATTTCATAAATACGTATAATAATTGTATCACTTATGATAACTGATAGTAATATTTTGTAAAAAATAACCTAAACGTCATTTTTTTTTTAATTAGTTTAAATATTTGCAGAAATTGCTATCATAATTATTGCATCCATTAATTTTTTTTTTCGAGACACCATTAATTGGTGTTTTCAGTTTTTCATATCACTGACAATATAAAATTTTCTCCAAAAAAGCAAAATATCCATGATGATTGATCGGTTTGGGAAGACTAATCTCTCTATATATATATATATATATATATTTTGTCTTCTTCTTTTTAATAATGGATTCTGTCTGGTTTGGGTTTATCAATGTTAATATCTACATTAGCATTTGATATAACCTTGTTTGCGTCGTTTATCACGATTTGGGTTTGTACCAAACACGCTATTGTCTTCTTTTTTTGTTTTGTTTGTTTGTTATAATCAATTTCGCTTTAATATTTGTCTCTACGTTTAATCTCTCTGTTTCTACAGACAGTATCATATATAATCACTCTGTTTTGTTCTCTGCGTTTTTGTTAATTTTTTGCAATAGCTAGTTATGAATTTTAAGCCAAAAAATATATATATAGTAAATGTACGCAATATTTACTCCAGCTACCTCTCTCCCTCTTGCTTTTTATGTGTGCTGAGTAAATCATTAATATCCCCATTTTGTCGTTTTTTTTTTGCGATCTGCTAAAATAACGGTTTCCATTCTCACAGTCTCCCCCCCTCTCTCTTTTCTTTTATTAAAACCATTTTCGATATTTTCTTCTTTCAAAAATATTTCTTGTTTAAACTAGAAATTTTAAATTACTCATTATGCCTCAAAACACACGTAAAATCCAGATAACAATAATATTAATTGACCCCATATTAAGTAAATAAAAGTTATGTATAAATATATGTATGTATAGTTATATTGAAATACTTTATATAATTTGATATTTTAATGATTTGAATAAATAAAAGTTGATTATTAAATTTAGGAAATTTATTTGTTATATATATATATATATATAATTTCAAACCTCTTTTCTAATACCACTTTTGAAAACTACGCCTTTTAAAAACTTTATCAAAAATGCCACGAAAAACTGAAATGCGTGTAATCTAAGAAAAATATACATAAACTATCTATATATATATATATGTGTGTGTGTAAAATTTTATATATACTTTATAAATACTTTTTAAAAACCTTTCAAAACCTTATAAATTTGACAAAAAAAAAAACCTTATAAATATTTGGATTGAGTCTCTAAGTAGTACGTACTATCTAGAAATATCTTATAAAACTTTATAATTTTGCATATTTAAAAATGGATATTTTGAAAATGGATAGATGAGAGAAACATTTCTAAAATTATTGGCAAACTTTATAATTATTAAATTAATTAAAATTAATTAACATAACTAATACAGCAATCCGCGCATATGCGCGAATTTTTACCTAGTAATACAATAATATTAGAGACAAGAAAAAGAGAGAGCATATCAGCCCCGTCTCACGTCACAAGATTTTCCTAGTATAAAAAGTAGGGTACACCTAAATATTTTGAGGTCGTAGGATCTCATCTCATCCAACTGCTGAGATTAATTAACACATTATTTTCTCAGCTGTCACTCTATTTTTTTTAAGTTAATTATGAGATAAGCATTTTTCTGGAGAGGTATTGTCTATTTAAGCATTTTTGTCCGTGATTGTCAAAATATGCATTTATTTTACACAACAATTTACCCTCTAGAAACTGATCAAAAATTTCTGAGGTTTTAATTTATTTTTGTTGTTTGCTGCATGCGACCATTCCTTCGAGCTTGGCATGGTCGTTACCGGTGAAGGGTGATGATGGGTCATCAACCTTTTCCACAAGCCACCTATCTACAACACTTGTCAATTATTTCTTAATCTCCAAACCATGATCCAATTCCAATTCTACGCATCCATTCATCCATTGGAAAATTAAGGACCTGCTTTGTCCTATTTGTATGCAGATAATTAATAATGCTTTTCTCCGGCTTGTGGTCATAGTTTCTGCTATCATCGCACATAGCCAAAATCTGACTAACAATCATCGTTCTTACTCATAAGGTTAGAATTTTCTATTCCTTTCTCTAGTTTTCTCATAATTTGTGTTTGGCAAGTTAGTTATATGATTTTTATCAGTCGATGATAGTAAAGATTTTGTGGTTTTGTTGTCTTTACTTTTAAATACAAGTTTGAGTGCTGCTCGGTTGTGTTTTAGCTTGGAATCGAGTTCAGTTTTTTCATTTGCAGCTTCTACTTTCCTCACTTTGCTTCTGTTGCTTCTACTTTCCTCACTCTGCTTTTGCAGCTTAAGTTCTAACTTCTAAGAAAGAAATTTCTACCAACAGAAGTGAAGCTAAAGCTGAAAAGGGTGTGGACGGAAGAGAAAGATCGGTGCACAGCAACAAAAATTAAGAAGAACGATAAAAAGGAAGTCATGGCTGTGTATTGTCTTAGTACTCTGCTCCTACTTACCGTCGCAGCTTTTAATGGTATTTTTACTCATCTCTAGAATACATGTGATCTTGATTCCGTGAGCAGATTGATAGTTTGCTGTGAAAATTTAATTTGAGCTTCGATTTTAATTTGAAATGTTTGCAAGGCAAGGCTTTTAATCTTATTGTAGTCGTTTGATCTAGGATCTAGAGTTCGATCAATCCTCTTCGATGCATTCTGAACAAGAAATCTTGGAATCAAAATTGGATTGTATGAGAGATATATATGATTATATCGTCTCTGTTTGGTCACGTGTGGTTGCCGAACTCTTCACTCACGAGGTATACATACTTGAGTCCATGAATTTCTTCCTTTCTCGATGATTTCTTGATATATTTGAGCTTATATGACAATGTTTGTTTAAGAGTTTGCTTGTTATTATTTATCTTTCTGAACAAATCATTTTTACATGGTTGGTGGCGTCGACGAGATAGTTGTAAAGGCAAAAAAACTTTTCCAAGGAGTCGACAGCTTAAAGGACTGATTTATTTCTTTTTTTTTTCATAGTTGTTGTATAGTTGTCTTATAAGATCAAAGGTTGATAACTATATGTAATTTTGATTATTGTTTTCTACTTCTTGTTTTGGTATTTAGAATTGACAATGAAAACCAAACAATTGCTGATTTACGTTATATATGAATGTCTCTCTTTTTCACGTTGGTTGTGATGAAGAACGTGCGTTAATTCGGTAGTGCAGTGGATCATTTTCAAGCACCACCAATTTTACTAGGGATAGTGTTGTCTTTTTGCTATCACAAAAAATGCCCAATTTTGAAAGCATGGGTAAAAATACCTAAAATAAAAGTTTTGTTGGAACAAATGCCTAAATCAACAATAACCCTTTTTTTGTGTGCAGATAACAGTTTTTTTTCTTCTCTCTCTTTCCTAAATCAACAATAACACGTGAGAGTCTTTTATTTTATTAAAACCACTAGATAATAACCTATGCTAGTACCACGGAGAATTTTTTTTATTTTGTTATTTGTTAATATTATGTTTATGTTGTATCATTCATTTACATGTTATATAATATAGTAATACATGGTGAATTTTGATTAATATTAAACTACTAATAGGTAGGTCTAGAAACTACTACTGATATCCGTATTGGACCCGTTTTTCGGTTTGTATCCGTCCTGAGAAAAGGTACCCGCAACTTTAGGGTCGAGTGAAGGGTATAATAATTATATTATCCATGAATAATGATCGAGTATCAGATATTAATTTAATTTTTGAACATCTCGTTACCCGTCTTATTACCCGTTTTATTATCCGACTCATAAATACACGTTAATATTTTATAGAATAATGTTACCAGCGTGAGAAAATATTTATGTAAATTTGGATTTGTTTGTTACAAAATAATAGTAGAAAATATATTAATTCTATACATTTTATAAAATCATATATTTAATTTACTTAAGGTCATACTCTGATTTCCACCCGTAGTTGGTACTACTATTTTGGTTTGGTGCAATATCAAATTCGTTAATTATACATTCGGTAAAGCCAAAAAAATCCAACAAAACATATATTGACCCGTGATTTGGTATTACAAATTGATGTGATCGTGTTTAGAGATCTTAATATACCAAATTTACAAATTGAAGTTATTGGTATAACATGTTGTATATTAATTTTATAGGTGAAAATTACAATTAGGTTATGTATATTATCAATATTATACACTTAGTATTGTTTATATAGTGAATATTGTGTATAAACAATTAAGTTTTAGCCAATTAAATAGTTTGTTATTATTTCCTAAGATTTATGAAACAATAAATAGAGTTTTATTATTTTGTAAACAAATCTAAACTTTTCTTTTGTTAGTTATTAGAATAATTAAAATATAATAGCATTTTCGTAATATGTCACATCAAAACTGGTTAAATTTTTAACAACATAGCTTAAATAAGTATATAGATATATTTAAAAAATATGAACAATGTTGTATCCTAATTTTAATATATATTTGTTATGATTAAATGATTTAGATATGTAAATATTTAATCTTAGTTTTATAAATAAATTTAAGTTTTATAATTTTCTAAATAGTTTGTTATTGTTTCCTAAGATTTCTGAAACAATAAATAGAATCTGTTTAATTATTTTATTACATAATTTCAAAATAATTTTATTATTATTTTATTAAATAATTTCGAAATAATTTTATTAATGATTTCTTGTAATCTAATAAATTAATAATTACTATTTTTTTGGATAATCATTTTCAGGTTACAACAAATTAATATTAAGATTCTGTTATTATATTTTGTTTTAAAATACAGGGGAATTTTGTGTAATATTTTATATAGAGTAGGGTTATTTGTTTAAAGGGTTACTTAAATAAGTATATAGATTTATTTTTAATGCGATATTTTATTCTTCCAAAAACAAATGTATTTTCTTTTATTTTGGTTTCACCATTTGGTTTAATATAACAATATATACTCCATTCATACTTTGAAATAGCAATATTAACTGAATTTGGTGGTGAAACCAAACTAAAGAAAATACATTTGTTTTTGGAAGAAGAAAATGTCGCATAAAAAAATAAATGGTTTTAATAAAATAAAGACTATATAAAACAAAGATTATTTGTGTGTTTTAAATAAATAGTACTTGTAGTACACTATCTTTTATTTTTTCAAGATTATTTATCGTCTTCGCTAGTTCATATTCTTCAGATTAGATAAAACACCATCTCGATTATAGTTGGATCAGCTTGTTGAACCTAGAGTTGTTGTGGTCGTAAAGGAATTACGCACCGAAACCATTATACTATATGATATATAAAGAATTTATGAATTCGAGTCTGCATGCATTTTTTTTTTTGTTATTTTTTTTGCTAAACTGCAAATATCATATAAATGAAAGTTTGGTTTTTCAACCTTTACATTGGTTTCTTGGCAAAAAAATAAAACAAGAAAGCAATACTTTTATCCAGGTAACTCATTCCCATTATAACCACAAGCTCATTAAGTTCTTGAACCGCTTCTTGAACTAACGAGCGATGATAGAGTTTTTGACCTCTCTGTCAATGCCTTTGAAAATCACAGAAGGTAGAGCATAATCTTGATTGTGCAGTAGGTTATTTCTCTGTTTCCAAATGGCACATATCACTGTTTGCGCCACCAACTTCCGAAGAGTAGCAGGAGTTCTTGTGTTTCTAACTCTTGTCCAAGCTATCAGGTCTGCCCAGGTGTTGAAGCGAATCTGGGGCAAATGAAGTCTTGAGTTAACCAGATGCCAAATAAACACTGCAAAATCACAAGTTAGCAGTAGATGGTCCCTAGTTTCCTGACCAGTAGAACAAAGACTGCATTGAGTGTCAATGTTCATCCCCCAACGAGCCAACCTTTCTTTTGTAGGAAGCCGATCAAGATTGGCGACCCACATGTGAAAAGCATTCTTAGGGGTCGCACCTTTGAACCACACAAACTTGAACCAGTCCACTTCAGCAGCTCTGGGTCTTAGCACAGCCCAAGTTTTTGATGAAGAGAACCCTTCATAACTTTTTCCCTCAACTACCCAGTCATAGTGATCCATACCTCGATCAGCAGAAGGGAGTCTAGTGCTTGTAAGATGGATTTGTAAAAACATAGCCTGGTCTGACCGTGGCGCCGCCATTCTCCAACCAGTATCATTAGTAGCCTCATAAACTTTAGCATATATGTGACAAATTTTTCTAACCATATGCCAGTATCATTCTCCAACATAGCCTGGTCCAAATTTTTCTTTGTTGCGCATATATGTGACAAGCTCGACCACGAACAATAAAATAAACTATCAAAATATACTACCGAACGTGCATTACCCACATATTATATTTATCCACTCATTATATACTGATCAACTACGCAAACATGGATACAAAATTATTAAAGAATGCGTTCTCAACCATTATTTTATTTTTACTAGATAAGGGCCCGCACTATTGAGATTGTTGAAGAGAATAAATCCTAAATCCTAAACAATTTTTAAAAAATATTAAAAAAAAATATTTCTTGAAGTAAATATATAAATAATTTTAGTTATAGAAAAAATCATATTTGTATTTACCTTCATACATTTATTTATATTTTTTATATATTATAACAATTATTACAATAATATAAAGCTAAAGTATATCCCACCAAAATCATATTTGTATTTACTTTCATACACTTATTTATATTTTTATATTTTTAATATATTATTACAATTATTACAATAATCTAAAGCTAAATATACCCCTACCAAAATTTTTGCCAAATACTAATCATTAAAAATATTATTACTGTCAAATTTCAAAAATGTTTCACAACTTATTACAAAAAATTTTACATGCAAAGAATTCATCAAAGCAACATATAATTTAGTAATCACATACAATTTTACTGTATGTTTCACTATTAAAAATATGCTCTTAAACCCTAAATTATTTTATTGTTAAAGTATGCTCTTTATCACCACCTATAAAATATATTTTAAACAAATTTTATGTTGGTTGGTATAAATATAGTTCTTATAATTACTAAAATTGTATTGTGACATAATTTATTTAACCATTAACTTTTTTTACTCCAAAGATATTTTAGATGAACAACTGGTAAAAATTATTTACTCTATTACAATAATTTTATGACCAACCCAATTAAAGTTGAGGAATTAAAAGAAAGTTAATATCACATAATAAAAATAAAATTTGAATATTATAATCATGATGGTATATATAAAGCCTTAGATAATTCTAATATACAAAATAATTTTTTTATAAACAATCCAAAACATGATATATGTCATAATCACGTTAAGGATCGATACCTTATTTACTCCCCAGAAGTATCGCATTGTACCAAAACTACTTAGAACTATAACCTCATCTCAAATATTCTCGAATCATAAGTTCTCAACTTATTTCTAACCGACTAATCTTTGAAACTTATAACGCTACTAACCGTAGAATTACTTTTGGAACCTCCATCAGTGTCTCCATCCTCGACTAATTTAGCGGGCTTTATATACTTTGATTCTATTTCATTGCATCTGATAGCTTCCATTGAAGAACCTGCACGAATAAAAGACCCAAAATATATCGACAAAATTATATCAGACAAAAAAATCAAAGATTAAAGCTTTTGATATAAACATGTAAATTTTATGTAGATATAATGTTGTTTTCTTAATTAGTTGTTTGTTCCTATTATGTTTCAAAAATTATGATTCTTTTGACATAACTTATGTTATTTTTTAAGATTTGTTATTCACTATTTCTTGATTAATAATAATATACATGCTTAATAAATTGTTTTTTTTGTTTATACATGTCAAAATCTAATTGAAAAACACATATAATATAAGAAGCGTAAGATATCTGTTAGATTCGCTTGCAAGATATATTAAAAGTTAAAAATTAAAAGTTGTTACCATTTTCTTAGCTGCATAGTTGTAAGCTGGAGTCCCTATATTTTGTTAAATATTATTAGGCAATTATGAAAAAATATGTATGTGAAGCTGAATATGAGTTTATACTTACGCATTAATTTAGTTTGTCGACCCATGCTTGAAGTGTAGCTAGTTTCAGTCGCATATGAGGTTCATCGGTATGCGCCTTCTCCATCATAACAATCTGATCATTTTTTATAATGGTTTCTTTTTCTTGGCTGACTTTTCGTTATTTTCACAGTTTTGGTTTCCATCTGTAGTGCTCATGTTAGAAAATTCTAATTGAGTTTGATACATCGGAATGACGTATTCCTCTCTATATATATAACAAAGATCTGAGATAATACATATCTTTATATTTAAATTATTTTTCTTTTAAGATTAGGCTAAGGAATTCAATATAAGGCATGATTGTTTTGTATAGGTTTAATTATTGTAAATTTTTTAGGATTTTTTTTTTTAAGATTCGGCCAAGGAATTCAGTATAAGGTAGACAATTCCTTTTTCTTTAAAATTACAAAATTGTATAATTTAATATAATTTTTAATTATTATTTTAATAATCTACAACATAATAAGATTTTGACACATGTTGCGATCTTATGAATTAGTAATTTTTGAAATCATACTTTATATAATAAGATATAGAGGGGTATATTTACAATTATTTTATTTTTAGGATTAACAAAATTTGTTTTTAATATAATAAGATTACAATTATCTTATTATTCGTTTTACTAAGCTTGAAAACTGTGATTTCTGATCGTTAAAATTGACACATGTCACAATCTAATGAGTTACTAACATTGATCGTTAAAATTGATACATGTCACGATCTAATGAATTATTAACTTTGATATTTAATCGTTAAAATTGATATGTGTCACGATCCGGTGAGTTTTTAACTTTGATCTCTGATCGTTAAAACTAACACGTGTCACGATCTGGTTTGATATTTAATCGTTAAAATTGACACGTGTCATGATATGGTGAATTTTTAACTTTGTTAACTGATCGTTAAAACTGACACGTGTCACGATCGGGTGAGTTACTAACTTTGAGAACTAAGGTTTATATAATAAGATGCGTGACGACATCTATTCTCTCGACGTACACTTTCTTCTACCAACCATTCTCTCTTCTCGATCCTCTTTGTCCCACAAGATTGCTCTTTTATATCATAAATACCAAAAATCAACTTTTCTTTTATCATTTTCCTTTTGGTTTAATCATGACGATTGCTATTAATTAGCGTCATAGGCTGTATATATTGCTATATATATATATATATATATATATAGTCTTGGGTCTATCTAATTACAGAAAATAAAGTCATTATTTAACAGAAAACCAAAATGGAATGGTTATGATAAGACATGACTTTATTTTTACCGCCATCTTCTCAATTGAAAAGGACTACTCTCTATCTATATAACATATCAACCAATCTATTTATCATTATTTATATGTATATATATACACATATTCGATGCGCAACTTTCACCAAAAATTCATTATATGGAGTTCAATATTAAGTTGAAATTTAAGCTTGATTAATTACTTCTATCATTACCAAAAAAATTATATGAGTTGTATTATATATTGGAGATTTGCCACATTTAATATTTTTCTCACCCATGATATTATTATTATGTACATTATCTTAATTCTACGTGGTATATATGTGGTATCAAGCCTTCTTTGGATTTGGTGCCCAACTAGAACTCTAGAAGCTTCTATTTTGTCTCATTGTTCAATTAGGCCACGTTGTTACTCTATTCTAGATTCAAGGGAAATCTCAAATTCGACACTCAAAAACCCAAAAGCCGACTACTATCATCACAACTAGAAACTTCTATTTTGTTTAATTATGCCACGTTGTTATGAACAAATTTTTATGTGTAATCTGCATAGAGCAATAACCACCCTTGAATATACGCAAAAGTTTTTTCTTCTATTACCACATGAATATGTAAATTAAATGTCTTCTCGATCATGCTTTTCTGCTCTTGTCTTTTTCCAATCTTATGCCCTGTCTTTAGTCTTTCCTCAAATAGTTTACAACATGACATGACTTCTTGCACTTTTGGCGAAACTTCTTTGACTTGCAAAGGTCTGCGTTGACAACATTGATTCGAGTCATACGATCTATCATCTCTATCTCGAGAGAATCGAGTCGAGACCCAATTTTGAGATATTTCTGTTGTATTACTACTCTAGTGATTTGTTTATATTTTTGATTACTATCGCTAGTCTAGTAATCGAGTCGCGACCCAACTTTGAAATAACCACTAGGTCCCATATATGATACCAAATTATGGGGTTTTGGTTTAATCACGAATTATTGCTATCAAATTATGGGGTATTGTTACAAACACTTACAATAAACTCTCTTTATATGTATCTTCAACTCTTATTTAATTTTATAATCAAACTAAATAATAGATATATCTTTTACGTAAATATAATAGAATAAGGGACTCTATAGAGATATACATATCCATAACACATCGATCACTTTTTTGTTTTTGATATGATAAGCCTAGCCGAGGTGGTTATAGTTCATCACGTGTCAAAGGCTTTTCTGAGCAGTATCTTTGGAAAACTCCCACATACCGGCCGGCTCCAATCACATCTTTGTAGGAAGTGACGGTCTAGATAACTTAACACTTCATACAAACCAAGGCACGATCAATTTTGTTATCTGAATTAACGCTTCGTCACTAGTTGATTCAAATAGGACGACGAATATTCAACCCTCCCTTTTTGATCAATTATGTTAACACTTCATTATTAAACAGAAAACAAATGAAGATGGAGACGAGAAAAGAGAAGTGGAAAATGACAAGAAGGGTTGGGATTAAAAAAGAAGGTACTAGAATGAGAAAAGGGCAACGATCATGATCTACACCTAATTAAAATTTTGGGAGAAGAAATTATTAGATCTTTAGAGTATATAACTTTTTGTAAAATAAGTTTTACATTTTTTTATTAAGGCGAGTGTCAGAAAAGAATATATTACATTGAACGTATTTATTAATTTATATATTTTACCCCATACACTTACGTTTACACTTTGGCATGTGTCAAATGTGAATATGGTGTCTGTACATCGCCTACCTAGGTACCACAAAAGTAACATACCCTTTTATGAGACATTTCTTTTATTTGTTCGTCACGATTACGAAAACAATTGGAAGTATGTGTGCTCTTAACCTTGAGTATGTTTTCCCTATTAATCTTTTAGTTTATCAAATAAGATTATCAAAAATACCTTTTGTTAAACACGTATCACGTAGGATTTGATAATTCCATCCACGCAAAAAAAAAAAAAAATTATAACCCTCTTTCAAATGCACGTAAAAGAGGGAAAGAGCAAGTGATAATTATATATGGTTGTCCAATCAAACCTTATGTTAGTAAATAAGCTTATGATAAAAGCATAGTATAAATTAAGTCGTTATAATTAGTAACAAAATTTAGTACAGAATAATAATACATGCATAAATTTAATGACTCTAATAGAGTTGATTCCATTCAGCCAAAAGACACCAAACAACGACTTTTTTTACTACATTATGTACTTTACCTGCTAAATAACGACATATATATATATATATATATAATTCAGTCCAACGTATATATATATTATGCTGCCAGGAGGGGCGGATCTACACTATGAGTAGGTGGGGCACGTGCCCCATACTACTTGTTATAAATGAATTTGTGGTATCTGTATAATTGGTTCTCTTAGCTCACTTGGCAACAAATTAAGTGCCCCATACTAGAATCTTGGTGCCAGGTTCGATCTATGATTCTGTTTGTATAGTTTTCCTTTTCTCTGTCCAACTCGCCTGTTTTTTTTTTTTTCTCTGTATGTGTATGCACTCTTCTACATGTTCTTTTTTATTGGTTGGATGCATTTTCTTTATTCTTTGTTATTTTCTATTTGAATAAAGTATGTTTTTTCAGTTTTATTTTTTATCTTTCTAATTCTAGTTTAGTTAATTTGATATTTTAGAGTTTATTTGTGTGATATTCTTAAATAATTCTATATATATTACATTCTTATAGTGAGTTGTAATTGTGCATTTATAAATTTATAAATAAGAAACCAATAGGACCAATATTTTCAAAAAATTGCTACTTTGTTTTCAAAATTTAAAATATAGAAAGGATGAAAAGTATACTTATATATATATGTAGATATATGCAGGATATGTATATAAATTAGATAAACTTAATATTATTAGTTATACATTTGTGCCCCATATAAAAAAAGTTTCTGGATCCGCCCCTGCATGCATGCACGTCTGATGGTACGAATAAATCACAGTAAATCAATGAGGTGAGAATATTTTTGACGATCTTTCATAATGTGCATCCATTAGATTCCACATGTTCGACAAAGCTCCACCAAGATGGTGGCGAAGCTGCCATTTAAAGATGTCTTATAACGCCAACCTTCTTACTCTTTAATAAATGTGAGTCGTCTCTTTACTGATTTGTGTTTCAAATTATTTTGTTAAGCTAGATTCCAAGGTACGTCGGGCTGCAATGAATACTAAACATTGAATTGAAACATGCCTAAATAGCTTCACCCAAAAGGATATATTAAAAAAATGTAGTTTTAAGCCTTCGCCCATAAATAACGTGCGTTTACTAATTGGAAACCAATTAGCTCCATCTGAACTAATTAGCACGTAATGGTGAAAACACAAATGTTACCGTACCTAGTGAATACATCATGCACTACAAATTAAAGAAAGGAAGTACGACTGCTCACCGTAGAATTGGAAAATTATGTAAATAAATAAACATGTAAAATGGAAGAGTAACGTGCAAAATTAGAAAGTTAGTTTTAATTAAGGAGTTGCAATATAAAAGGAGGTAGTGGTTTAATTTGGAAATTCAATCAGAAACAGGTATAGAGATTGAGAGGCAAGAAAAACATAAAAATATGATAATTCTGACTGACAATTTTGCAAACCAGATATCTAAATAATACTAGAATAAGGGAACTATATATGTGGATATACAAAATCCATGACACATCGACCACTTTTGTATTTTGTTTGATATGATAAGCCTAGCCGAAGTGGTTATAGACTTATAGTTTAGTCACGTATATATCAGTTAGTTCAAATAGGACTAAGAAGATTCTACCCTCTCTTAATTGATCAATTATTTTAACATTACTAAAAAAAAAGTAATCTATAAGTCTTTGTTCCAAAGTCATTATCAAACATATAACAAAATGGAAAGGTTCGAGGAGAAGATTGTGAGGACTTTGTTTTGACCGACAATTTGTAATCAGAAATCTAAATGAATACTGCTTTCTAGAGTGACTCTCTTGACTGTGCAACATACTTAAAAAAAAGCTTTAATTTGTTTTGTCTTAACAATATATAACTCGTGCATGTATTCCATTTTTCCAAAAAGAAATTAAACAAAGTGTATTTAATGAAGATAACAGAGGTTTTTTTTTTAAGGCCAAAGAAGAAGATGATTTTCATATTTGCGCAGAAGAAAGATGATGATGATTTTCATATCAGATACTATCAAGAAAAAACTGTAAATAGATAAATAAAAAGTTTTCAATACGTGTATGATGTATCTCTTCGTCTTAATTAGTCTTTTGTGAGAAACTTCTATTAGTCAGAATAAAACAAAGATTTATTAGAATATACACATTTTCTCAATAATATGAGATTCTCTCTTTCTCCCGTACGTCCCCCCCGCATAGTGTGTAAACTTGTAACTTTGTAGTACATATATACGACGTCGTTTCTCCCACAAATGGTTTGCAAAATTAGGTTAAGTTGGGCCGGAGATTGATGATGCGTACCAGAGGTTAAAAGCGTACCAGAGGCTTAAAAATCAGGTTAAGTTTGGCCGGAGATGGATGAAGCGTACTCGACGCAATTCTTCTCCAAGAAACACTCCAACATGTAAAATTCGTCCAATTGGCTGAACAATCCAAGGAGCACGAGGTTAGACCGATCCGGTTTAGCTAAATCCGGCTATCGACTAACAAAGAACTCCATGCCACGTCATGTATAATTTTGCCACGTTGGATAAAGAAAACTAATCGACGTCATCCATTTTGTAAACAGATAACCCAAATACTGTACTTAAATGTGGTGCCTATGTTGAATAAGATGTGCTCTTCTATTGTATTTTTAAAATCTTTATTTTTTTCTTGTGGCCATGGGTAATTGCCTATTTTGTAAAGCTTGAGCCTTGAGTTATGACTCAATTATTAATTTATAAAACAAAATGTTCACATTGCCTAGTTCAGTATACTATCAGTTGTTAGCAACTACTCCAAATAAACCCAACAGCTGATATCTACTAGGCTTTCAGCAACATCAATACCGTAAAAATCATTGTCACATTTCAAAAAGATGTGTAAGGGGTCTCGCTTGGTGGAAACAAGCATACATTTCAATTTGTTGCAACGTTTAAGGAGAGATTTGTTTCTTCTAATTTTAAGATATGGGGCGATTAAGATGTGGTGCAATATGGATTGCTAGTCTAAAAGGCTAATATATTTAAACGTATATCCACTAATGAAAATATATAAACCAATGGAAACACGTTAAGAATTGACTTCATAATAATTGATGGAGTTAAACAAAAAATGTCAATGACGAGAAAATCCAAATTGAAGGTTGGTTTTAGTATGTCTCGCTTTTGGAGAAAATCCAACGTCGACACACACTAAATTTATAAATAGACTCATATATTACTCAACGCTTGATCCATATAGAGTAACAACGTGGCATAATTAAACAATGATGAGACAAAATAGAAGATATTAGTTGGACCCCTTAAAAAAAAAAGCCAAAAGAAGGATACATGCACACATATATATATACCACATTAGAATTAAGATCATGCATGTATTCAATCGGCTAGCCAAGTAATGAAGCTTTGTTTGTTAATGTTCTATATATCAACCATTATTAATAAATATTTTTTTAGTTTATCATGATAACTTGGGACTTCAGCTGTATTCGTTTTAAAAATGTCAAAATTATAAAATTAATTTAATAGATACATACATATATATATATATATATTCAGATAAACTAACATTTGTATGTTTATCTAATTAAATTAGTTGATAAACCTACAAAAAATGTAATTTTATGTGATTTCACAAAAAAAAAAAAAAAAAATCTGAAAAACCCTAAAATGCATGAAAACACACAAATTAGAAAAGTATTTGCATTATAATGATTAAAAACTATGAGTTATTGTACAAACTGTACACACCAATATTTTAAAAGAAAACAAAAACATTTTTAGTAGTATGTTTCACGGTCGAGACAGTCAGTCACTCTAATTAGCATTATTAACCATTTAGATTTCTGATTAAAAAATTATTTGGTCAAAGCAAAGAAGTCCAAAACCAACCACAACTCCAAGGCGAGCACCAACCTATTGTTTCGTGTACGGAAGCTACAACTTGAAGACGAAGGTCGCAATCAACTCAAATCATGTCCGCAGCTGGATTGCAGCCAAGCGAGGAGAGCTCAAAAAAGCAGAGGAGACGAAAGTCAAACTGATGGTGTGTTTCTCGTGTCATGCCACTGATGACGTGGATCACACGGTGGCTTTTTGTCATGACAAGAGTATACTCATTCTTGATCTACAGAAGATGAAACAGATTCCGGCGAAATTAGTGAAGATGCTTGGGAACGCTGCGGTAAATAGTCTTACCTCAAAAAAAATTTGTGTGTTTTTTATGAAATGTTTTGGTGTGGCTAAGATCTAACTCTGTGTTTTATACTTTTGGGAAGGTTTACGGGTGTGGAGTGAGAGATTATGACAAATCGCTTCAATCCCTCCGTGTTGGTTTTGGATACTTTCCGTTCATATCAGATTTGGACATGGATATTGAGAACGTAATCCCTGGTTTCAATAGGTCTGCCGCTTCAACCAGAGAGGGGAACCAAATAAATTCGTGATAATGATAGAAAAAATAGTAAAAAGTCGTCATAATCAATAACAAAATTTTAATTTAAAAAATCGTTATAATCAATAAAAGCGTAGCTTTCTAATTCAAAGTAACTACTTCTCTAAAAGACCTTTATCTTCCTTTACACAATTAATGCACTTAGTGAATGGTCCAATGGTGGAAGATAAGTTGTGGTCGTGAAGGATCTACTAATCATAATTCTTCTACCAACCATTGCTCGTTTATGTCCCACAAGATTACTCTTTTTATATCATACACCCACCAAAAAACGACTTTCTTTATCATTTTGCTTTGGTTTAATCATGAAAATCATTAGGTAACTAAACACAAACAAGAACATAAAAATAAAAGTATGGGGTATTTTCTTTAACTATGCCAGTCTCAAATATGTTCAGTAATTAATGACGTATTATTTCATATATGTTTCGCACATTTAGCAGTACTCCACCTCCGAAGCCACAATATCAGTCTCATATCTGGTTTAAGCACTTACAAGTAAACTTAATATACCATGATGAAACTCATAGCCAAACTTTAGTGATCAGACACTTTATGCCTTTATGGCATACATTAATTCATTATATATGGAGTTCAATATTAAGTTGAAATTTAAACTTGATCAATTAATTTTAACATTACCAAAAATAAATTATATGAGTTGTATTATATATATATATATTGTATTAGAATGTTAGTTTTGGTCATAAGCGAGCAAGTATGATATATTCACAAATCACAAACAAAGCTTCATTACTTGGCTAGCCCGTTGAATACTAAAGACAAAAATAACAAAAAATAATAATAATATAGATTCATGCCATCCCCCATACTTGTCTTCAATGCAACTCGACATTGGAGTCTTGCAACCTTATATACGTTATTCTGATAAGATCAAGGAGATTTAATTGGCACATTTAGTATTTTTCTCATTCAGAGATTCATGATATTATATACATCTATATTAACATTTTCATAGTAACTTTTTGAAAAAAACCTCCGAGTTCTAAACTATTTACAATCCTATGCCATTGACATTTATTATTTTTTCACATATTTAGCAAAAAAAAAATAAGTCAATCGTTTTCCTTTATCAGAACCCTATAAATCAGTTTGAAATCGATGCTGAAAAAAAAAAATCAGTTTGAAATCGATTTTGTATATGCGTCATTATTACTCAACACATTAAATTCCAAAATTAATTTCCCCTAAATCTCTATATGCAAAACCGAAAAAAGAAACAAATTAAAGTCTCAGTAAATATTGAACAAGATAAAATTGATATATTCCTAATACTCAAAAATTTTACAAACATTTAATCCCTAATTAGTAGTATTAACTGTTAAATCTACTGCGTTCAACCTAATTTGGAGCCTATAAATTACTTGGCTCCTAGTCGCAAGTTAGCATCACCAAAATATCAAACATACGGCTTAAGTGTTTTGTCAAACACCCTTTCTCTTCATAATTAGCATGTTGTATATTTTTTTGTTTATCATATCAATAAAATTAAGTTTTCAGTTTCTACTCATGACAAACCACCATCCGTATCTCATGTCTATGTTTTTCGTTAACTAATATGCATTATATGCTAATTCTTTTGTTGATATATTAGATACATATAATTCAATATCATCCACTTATAAACAACTTTTGAGACTTTTTTAGTTTCTCTTTTATTATCATTTTATATTATTAACTAATTTTTTACAGCATCTTACTGTTTAAAACATGTTATCTCTAAGGGGAAAAAGAAAGACACTTGAGCTCTATAATACATACATGTCGATACTAATCAAGTTATATGAGATTATTATGCATTTTTTTCTTGCAAAAGACAACAAAATAACTAAGGTCACCAAGGTAAAAACTAACACTTATCTTTTTGACAGTAACATTATTTTTAATATATTTTAACATCATTTAAAAAAATTCAAGGTATGATTATTGATATAATTAAAATTTCTAAGAAGTTAAAATATTATATATATGTGAATTTATAAATGTTAAACATGTTATAAAATGGGGTTATATTGCAGAAATAGCATTAGTCCCACGCTTGAACACGAGTTAAATCTTCGTCTTATTGTTTTGTTAACACCATCAATTTTAGAATATTAGACATAACTAATTAAGTTGATTTATTACGATTATGTAAAAACAAATTATACCATGGGTGAAATTCTAGAATTGATAATCAAAATAAAATTTTACAATCTAAACATTAAATAAAACAAACAATATTAACATAAAAAAACAAATGTAACTAAAATTTAAAAAATTTAGCTATAAAATATTATTATGCGGTGTACCGCGATTTAAAATCTAGTTAATTATCTTAATTCTATGTGGTATATTGCTGGTATCCTTCTTTGGCTTTGTTCAAATCCAAACTATGTGATTGACTAAATCCTCCTCCAACTAGAAACTTCTATTTTGTTTCATCATTGTTTAATTAGGTCACGTTGTTACTACTCTATATGGCTTTTAGCATTTTATTAATAATTGTAATCTGCATAGAGAACCAACAACCCTTGAATATGCGGAAATTTTTTTCCCTCTATTACCACATGAATATGAGAATGTCTTCTCGATCATGCTTTTTTGCTTTTGCCTTTTTCCAATTTTATGCCTTGTCCTTAATTTATTTCTCCTCATATAGTTTACGACAGGACATGACTTCTTGCACTTTTGGAGAAATTTCTTAGACTTGCAAAGGTCGGCGTTGACACATTGATTCGAGTCATACGTCTCAGTTTCTCACTCATCAAGGTTTTCGCCGAAGGAGGGTTTTTTTCCTCTGAATATGACATCTCTTTCTCTTAATCATCCAAATAGTAATAACACGGCGGCCTACGGGGTTTAATTTGATTAATAGCAATTATGACAGTTCGCGTATGTGTGATATGTTAGAAACAGAAATTTGCTCAACGTGATTGTGACGTGTTCCACACCTGAATTAATACCTCGATGGCCCAAATCATTTTGGTACCAGTGTCAAATCATGTCTGTGTTTTTTTTTGGGTAAAAATGGATACATCATGCGCTAAAACTTTTGGATAAGTTGAGTTAGTAGTAGCTAGTGTAAAAAGAAAACAAAAGCATTTTGTTTTTAGTTCACTTACAGGGAAGTGACACATCATAACCCATTAGTTATGGGACACAGACGATTTGACAACCAAAAAAAAATGTAACCGCTTAGTTGATGAGTGGATCGGATAATATTTCGGTGGTATATTTTAATAGTTATTTGACTTATATCCCGGGCTATATCATGGTTCGAGATCGATTGTCACATGCAACTAAGAAAAATTTCTGCATGCATGACATGCAGATTCGAATTAGTACATTCTTTAGCCTATAGTATGTATTACTGTATTAGAATGTATAATACATTAAAAAAATGTAATTAAAACTAATGCAAAAAAACGGAGAGAAGTTACATGTATAGCTCGTCCCGGCCGTCTTCTTACCATTTCGATTATGACTGCTGGTCCTTGTTTCCCTTGGGTTTTCACACCCTTCATGATCGAAATGGTAAGAAGACGGTCGGGACGAGCTATACATGTAATTAAACTCGCGTTAGTTACGGTGGTAAATCACCAATGCATAGTTGCGTAGGGACTAGGGAGGACGATGATTTCACTCGCGAGAATCCAGTTCCAAAATGAATTGATTCTAATATATTAAAGTATACTAGCGTATTAGATTGGTTATGTTGGATTAAATTACTATACTATACTATTTAGTTTTGCTTTTAACTGTTTTTTGATGGAAAAGTAAAAAATTGAGCTACTATTAATTTGATGTAAATTTCAGGTTGGAAAACAAAAAGTGAATTGTAATCTACTGCACTTTGGATTTTGCTTTATAGACGTTTTAGGGCATGTTTATAGGGAGATCAGTTTAGGGTGTTCTTAGAGTATAAATATTATAAAAATAATATAATATCAGTAGTTATGAAATTTTGTTAAGAAGTTAGTTATTGGGAGAACATGTATAAGATCTTAAGATTTAATAATATAATATTCTTATAGAAATTTAAGAATGTTTAATAAATACATAGATTAATGTTTATAAAATAACATTTTAATTGCAAACTTATAAAACTTTTATAAAATAACATTTTGCAAACTTTTACCAAAATCGATTTTTTAATGTATATTATATGACTAAACCAGTTTTGTTGCCATATATTACTTATTGTTTTTTTTGTTTGTGAACTATTTTAGAGGTTAAGTTTGTATTGTAAATAACTTTTAAAATTAATATAACTAAAAAGGTAGAACATACTTCAAAAATGGAAATATAAATAAATAAATAAAAACAAATTTTCTAATTTAATAATACAAAAAAAAACCGCCAGGAAACCCCAATTATAACAAAGAACATTGGAGATTTCAGTCTGGGTTATAAGAGAATCTGATTAAAGCTGATATCAAAAGTCGCAATCTAGCTAACAACCAGAGCTATTATGGAATCAGAACCGCCAGGAAAATCGAAAATTAAGTCACCACCACAAATTTCTCTCTGTTGTGGAAACGAAGTAGGGAAGTGTGATCGTTTGAAGATGAATGAACAACGAAGTAGGAGACGCCGTATGTGCCTATCTTGGAGATCACTACTTGTCATCTGTCTGAAATTTTCAAATGCGCAGATGCAGAAATAAAATTATGATAATCTCAATTGGTTGCTGGAAAATGTAACAGAAAAACAGAAGAAACATCTAATTGTTAGATCAAAGTTTATACCACAGGGGAAATATTAGATTGTCGAAGAGCACGAAGCTGTGTGCTTTCCATGTTTTCAAATAACTGAGTTACTGTGTTCAAATGAACACCGCTGTGTTGAGACAAGAAAAGCCTTCAAAATTAGAACACGAGTATTCTTCATTATTAAAGGGAGTATTCTCTCATCACATTTCTCAGTCAATGGTTTTGAAGGCTTGAAGCTATCTATTAGAGTCAAACTCCAGTTGATACAAGTTTTGAATGATTTAAATTGGATGCTGTTCAAAAAATAGGGTAGTTCTTGCAAGTCAAAGAAAATCCAAACCTGTGCAATCCACTTTCTATATGAGCGTCCAGAGATGAAATCACTTGAGGAAGCTGCGCCAACGCCTTTAAAGAAAATGAGAAATGCCATAAGACACACAAGTCATTATTTATTTTATACATTCTTGATTCTTCTACACCATAACACATACATACTTGTCCAGTGGCCTTAGTCAGAGAAGCTTTCGCCAAAAGATTCTTCGGGAGCTTTGCCAACTGCGCCTGCACATAACCATTATTCCAAAATCAGAGATAAAACATCTTACACCCACTCATCCTCATAAAACTCTATCAATGCTTCTTTATTAACTAGATTCCAATGAAATAGAAGGCATCTTCTTCTTAGAACACCAACGAAACTGTTGCATCTATGTCTGAAATTATTTCACCAAATCCCCATTTTATATCATCAGAATCAACCCTAAAGGTCTTCATCAAACAAACCTAATCAAAACCAATCCCTAGAGCAACAACAAATACAGATTTGATCAAAGACTAATCTTACTTGCATACTTGTAGCTAAAGCCACCAAAAATCTCATCCCCACTTCATCACTAATTCACTCCTTAGACCAAATTCAACCTCTGAGACAAAGAAGACGACGAGACAGAGGAGATTACCTTGTTTATTAACCCGACGAGACAGAGGAGACAGAGAAGACGACGAGTTCTTAAGCTTGGCGACACAGAGGAGATCTCTTGACTTCGGGGGACAGAGGAGAGAGAGGATACGACGAGAATCGGTGGACACGACGAAACAAGGAGACGAGGAGACGAGGAGATCGGTCGACTGGGTGATTCAATGGCCGGAACTAGACAGAGGAGACGACAGTAAGATCCGGAACACAAATCGCTCGCCTTTTCGCCTTGTCGCCATTTGCGAGAGAAGAAGAAAAAGAAATGTCGAAGAAAAAGAAATGTGGAAGAAAAAAAAAATTGAAACCAAGCTTTTCCGTGTGACACGTCAGCGTTAGATCAGGACAAGAACTGATCTTATTCAAGATCAATTGGGCCGATCTTATGGCCACTATTCATTAAATTTGATTTTAATATGGACTTAGCTCACATGGGGTGATCTACCGATAAATATGGCCTTACACAGTGCCAAAAAAAAAAAGAAACCTTCTACCTAGAAGAGAGTATTTGAGAAAGTTTATTCTTCTAGTGCGAATTGCAAAACCCAGAACAGGTTTATAGCGGAGGAGTGAGTGTCCGTCGATATCGCCGCTGACGCCTCACATTCCGCGAGACCGCGACCACCGTCGTTCCCACGTTGTCTCTCTCAAACTCCTCCTAATCCTCTCTCAAGTATCTTCCAAGCAAGCTTCTTCAATCTTTCTCTTGCAGTTTCGTTGATTCATTTTAAAAGGTCTCTCTCTCCATCTCCGGTTAGATTGGAAATCAAAATTGGCCTTTCTATATAGAACAGAGCTGAAAATAGGAATTGAGCCATTAACAGAGCATTAGAAGGAGAGTGATTTCTTTGAATTTTAGAAGTTGGTTTCTCAAATGTTGGATTCTAACCTGAGGTTCTTCCTTCAAAGATGTTTAGTTAGTTGTGAACGGTTTTAACCATCTTGAACCCATCTTAATCCACCAAACTCTTCAATTGACTAAAGAGTTCTCTAGAAATGTTGTAAACTATGTCAAAAGAATCCTCAAGGGGTTACATTGAGATGGCAAAGAAAGCTTTTGATGATATTGCTGAGAAGAAGAATACAGTTTCGTGGAACTCGCTTTTACAGGGGTATTTGGAAAGTGGGGATGTGGATGAAGCTCAGCAGAGTCCTGGAATCTGATTATCTCTAGCTATGCCAGAAAAAGGTGACATGGGGAATGCATGCTCTTTGTTTCTGGCAATGCCTTTGAAAAGCTCAGCTTCTTGGAATATTTTGATTGGTGGCTATGTGAATTGCAGGGAAATGAAACTAGCAAGGAACCTATTTCGATACAATGCCTCATAAGAATAATGTTTCTTGGATTACAATGATTTCAGGGTACACAAAATCAGGAGATGTTCAGTCTGCTGAGGAGCTCTTTAGACATATATGTCTAAGAAAGACAAACTCGTTTATGATGCCATGAGAACTTGTTATGCTCAAAACGGCAAGCCAAAGGATGCTCTGAAGCTATTCTCTCTCAGATGCTTGAAAGTAATTCTGATATTCAGCCGGGATGAGATCACATGCTTGAAGCCAAATGAATTCTAAATTCGCTTCTTTGCCAAGCAAACCCTTACACACAAAACCTTCTCTCCTTCTGATCCTTACGCAAACTCATCAAAATGTCTGATTCGATTCACCAGAGGAAAGCTCCGACTCCGGTTGCAAACGGTGGCCGGAGCTCAAGAACGAGACGCACGGCGTCACGATGCGTTTCCGATAAGAATAATATTTTCGACCGAAGCTTTTCAGAGCCGAGTCTCATCAATCGTCGCCGTGACGGAGGAGACAGTAGTTTGCTTCTACATGAGAAAGAAAGCTCATGATCAAACCGGAGAACTTGTCTTATTCCCTCGTCGAATTTGATTGGGTCGTGCATCTCGCCCAGTTCATTGAGAAAATCATAAGGAGAACAAGAAAGATATGGAACATATTGGCATGTGTGCAATGAGATAGACCAAAGTATACTTTTTGAGCCTGGCACATAAAATATTTTAGTTTGTGTTGCTCCAGAATCCAATCTCACAGAATAAGGGCACATTATTGTTCATAAAATATTGTACAATATAGTATACAGATTTATACCATACATATTTGTTACCGGTATTGATGATTTGTAAATTAAAAAAAAACCTCTATCCAATCTGCTGAATAACAAAATAACAATATGCATTGCGCAAATATATATATGGGTTAACACAACACAAATCACTATGCTATATATCATGATTTTAGAGATAGATTGAAAGTCAAAAAATAAACTATAGTTTCTAATAATCTTACTATGTAAGATGTATTATGAAAACGAAAGACAAATTACTTCATAGACGGTTTCACAAAAAAAGGCTATGAGATTAGAATCTTCTAGGTAAGCTAGAGTCTTTGGAAATAGATCAGAGAGCCTTCAAGCTGAGCTAGAATTTTTGAAAGTACCTTCTTGTTGTGCAAATTGCAAAAACCAAAATTATAACAGAGAAGTGACGAATAAATTTTGGTCTAACTCTACTAATGGTATGGCCCAATTGCCTTCTTTTTTCCTACGTAACAAGTTATTAAACTATCCAACTAAACTACGTAACAATTTCATATTTTTGAACACCAACCCATAATTTCTTGATAGTTTTGATGCCGATAGTGTGGAACTGTGGATCGATGGGTATCCAAAACAGTTGGAGATATGACTCTGGATAATCATATAAGAATAATTAATGTTTTTTCATATTAACTTATTACTAAATAATTTATAAGGTTTATCATAACCAATTAATATTTTTCTATCTCGAGGCAACCGAGGAAATATAAATTAGTGTTCAAATTGTACCGTATGATAGTATTTTCATATTGGCATTCCAAGAGGCTTTTGCGAGGACTTTAGTTCCCGTTTGGTAAAATATTCATCTTCCCAATCATTTATTGTATGTTAACTAAGTAAATACTGAAAATAATATTATATTAATAAAGTATTATATAATCTACTATAGATTAACAGTCCTTAAATATTTATCAAATTTATACTCATCCTCCATATGTATATATACTTCTTCATAAATTTTTAATATTAAATTAATGTCATTTTAACAATTGGAAAATACTTATAATTTTTTTTCTTTTTTTTTTCTTTTTCAGAATAATTTAAAATTAATAATATATTATTTTATTTTAATAATATATATATATATATATTTTTTTTCAATTTAAGTTTTTGTTATACATTTTTCTGTCATTCTTCTTCATTTTTTGATGTCTTGTATATATGTATATTTATCAAAGAATATAATGCAATAGCTATAGATGACACACAATTATTTTATTTGAATAAATTTTCATTAACAATATGTATATATATATATACATATATATATTATTTATATTGACGACATATATATATATATATATATATATATATATATTGTACCAAACACACACATACATATATCATATAGGTATATATGAAGATTATACATGAAATTAATCACTTTTAAGGAGTCTTGTAATTAGTTTTCAGCAACAAATATTAAAACATATTGACGAGTACATGCTAATAATTATTTCCTTAATTGATTTTTACCATATCAAAATCATGTTGACAAAAGTAAATATAAAGTGGACTAAGCTAAATATATTTTTGACTAACATGTGAAATTAATTAAAGTAGTCTTGTAATTAGTTTTCAGTAATAAATATTAACACATATTGATGACTACTTGCTAATATTTATTCCCTTAATTGGTTTTTACTATATCAAGATCATGTTGACAAAAGTAAATATAAAAAAGGACTAAGCTAAATCTATTTTTGAATAACATATAATGTTTACATATCTAGTTGTAATCTATACTCTTTAAGTACATACAAATATTTTATTTTCTTATGAAATTATCTATATATACATTTTTGGAGACATTAAGCAAATAAATCATAGAGTTGCTACTTATTTACAAGGAATACCATTATTATTAAATTTTAAATTGAAATTTAAAACCAATATTTTGGGCTAAACAAAAATTCCTAAAATATATCCTTAATCAATCAATGACTAATTACAATATCTAATTAAATTAATTACAATATCTTCAATTAATTCTTTACTATCCTTATAACCAAACACAATTAAAAGATTTTGTTTGAAAAATAAAATAATATTTTTTAATTAAAATTATGATTTTCCTATCATCTTTGTTTGATTTATTTAGTTTACTTGTTTTAAATCATCATAAAATACATAAAATTAATGTAACTATATTTTTTTGCATTTTTTGTTATTTGGATTTTGATAAACATGCATGTCTTACTTAAGCAAGGAAGAAAAATTGTGTTTAGGTATGTAGCGAGATGAGTTTGTGTATTAATAAAAACTGAAAATTATATCATTAATTGTTAGTAAATCATCAGTTCATTACTTTGTTAACACCATCGACTTAGAATATTAGGCATATCTAATTGAGTTTATTAAATTACGATTATGTAAAATAAACAAGCAGTAGTATGTTATATCACGGTTATATTCTAAATTTAACAATTTAAATTAGTAAACTTAAATTTTTTAACCGGTAAACCTATAATATATAGATATAAGGGATATACATTTAAAATTTATAAAACATTAGTCATATATTTATATATATTTAATCTACTAAAAATTATAATTTTATTTTATTTTTAAAAATATAATCCTGCGATGTACCGCATGTTAAAATCTAGTATACGTTTAAAATAGTTGTGCTTAGCATTCGGTTTCTCACACGTAATTTGATTATAACCATTAAGCTAGGGAATTAAAACAAATTCATTTCTCTAATCGATGTTAATACTCTCATGGCAAGGTGAAGGGTAAAAATGCAAACGCTGCCATGAAGATATTACGTAAGAACGAAATCAAATTTGGGGAATAATTTATTAAACTCAACAATATTTAAAACAAATAAAAAGTTGCAATTGAAAGACACGTCCTTTTGTTTAATGAACCACAATCCTCAGATTAATAAAAAACTAACCTCAACCGTTAGATTAATAAAAAACTAACCTCAACCGTTAGATTAAGAGATAACGTCAGCAGTTTCCTAAAAAATGAGTTTGCTATTATATATAGATATTGTATAGTTATCGCAACAATAATGTAATTGTGACCGAATCAAAATACACGATGCAACGGAACAAACAACAATCTTTATACCATCTATCTTTTGTATGATTGAATACATGTTGTGCAATTTTCTAAGCGTTGCTCTTCAATTCTAACTATATACGTATTAAAAAAGGAAAAATCTTTTTTTTTTTTGTTCAAAGCGGTGATTCATTTAAAGCTAAACCGGGATTACAATGTGGCGGTTTAGAGCAAGCTTAGCAATCGCATCAGCTTCTCTATTACGGGTTCATGGGACAAAGGAGAAATACAATTTCTGAAAGTTTGAGGACAAAGAGAGGATGTCGTGATGCATCCCGTGGAGTTCCTTGGGCGGAGACCCCGATTTTATGGCTTCGATTACTTGTTTAGCATCTGAAGCGATGTGGAGGCTTGAAAAACCTAGATTCCTTGCGGCTTGGATTGCATGTAGAATGGCCGAAGCTTCTGCGGTCACTGGAGATCTTGTATGTGGAGCAAGCGTCGATCCTTGGGCAGTGAAGCTACCATCCGCGGAGGTGAAGATCCATCCCAACCCTGCAGTGTGCTGCTCAAAGTTCCAGGCAGCGTCAGTGTGACAGGTTATCATTCCTGGCTCAGATCTGCAGATGGGAGGTTGGGTCTTCGTGGTTTGAGGGGCTGGGGAGTTCTCCTGTGCTTGATTCCAAAAAAGGAAAAATCTTGGAGAAAGAAGAGATAAAGTATTACTCTGATTGATGTCTAACTATTCTGATTGATGTCTCAGACATTATTAATTTAAGCGTTACTCTCATATGTTTGACATTTCTCTTCTTAATTAGTCTTAAAACTTATCCGCATATCGGATAAGATCAGTTTTCTTTTCTCTTGGCATCAATTCAGTTCCATCACTGGCGATTGATATGCTCTTTACCATAAAATATTTTCCTTTCTTGTTTGGCAACGGCGTTTTTGTGGTGTGTGATTAGGATCGTAAGTTGAAATGATAATATGTACCAAATAAATTAGGGACATTTTTAAGAATATACTAAACTTTTACAAAAATTTGAAAATTACACTTAATATTATAGTTATTTGAAAACTACATATTTTGAAATGAAAATGGACAGATATACCTTTTTCATTAAAAATTATTTTAACAATTAAATAAAATTAAGAAAAACATGAAAATTAAATTTAATTTTAAAATAATTCAAATTAAAATAATTTATTTAAAAAAAAAAATCGGAATAAATTATTAATAAATATAAATTATAACAAAAATGTATTTATTGTAATTTAAATAATAATTACATGAATCAATTTTTGATATTAAAATTTTAAATAAAGAAAGAGAATTTAAATATTTTTGTTGATATTATTTAGATTTAAATTTATTTTAAAATAATATATATATATATATATCAACGTTTTATAATATATATATATATATATCAATGTTTTAGACTTATTTTAATCATTGTTGATTTATTTATAATGTCGACTTTTTGAACAATCATTATGTTTTTTTTACTTCTGTTGACTTAATTATCTTTGTCATCGACTTTTATTAAAACAGTTGACTTATGTTATGACTAGTGGATTTATAACATAGTCGATTTTTTTACCTGTTGACATAATTTTTTTGTTCATCGATTTATACTTTTTCTGTTTATTTGTTTACTCATTGTTGATTTATAACATTGTACATTGATTTATTAATAAGGTCGATATTTTGAATGGTTGATTTAAGTTTAATTTTAGTATTAATTTCAAATTTCCTATTAAGTTTAAAGTATGTATTCAATTTTTTTCAATAAATTATACAGAACTACAACTTTATAGATCAAAGTGTCAAATTAACAAAAACAAAAAAAAATATGTCACAAACGTTTGAGATTTGCTTTCCTCGCATGAATCATGGATCATGTAATTATGTAAATCTTTCGTAGAATTGGAGAGTTTTTGGACCACACGTTTCATGGTTCATAGAAGGAGAAAAAAAATGAAAATAAAAATATCTTGGAAAGTTATATACAAAAAGTACGTAGAAATTAGAAAGGAAGTTATACGTAGTAGCTTTTATTTTAATTTGGAAATTCAACAAAGGAAATATATATAAAAAAGGGCTTTAGTGTGAGTGATGTAATTAATTGAAAAAAGAAGACAAATGGAAAATTATGGATCTACCTGACAAATAAAGTGACGAAAGAGAAGCGGAAAATTAAAAGAACAACAGATATCCAATCAAAACATAACCATATATGGATCGATATTTAAATACTAGTGAAGATTATAGTTTTTGAAAAGTGAACATAGTAACATTCTTAAAATGTTATTATATATTGACCAGTTTAGGTCAGAGTTTAATTAATTAGACATTGATATGTAAAATAAGCTATTTTCATATCATTTCATTTAGTCTGCTTCAGTCTATATATCCAAGTTTTAACTAGATGTAGTTCAATTAAATGATATATTGATTTGTGAAATTTTTGTTCATTATTTTAATTTTTTGTTTGGACTATTTCTCTCTTTCTCATATACCAATAAAAAAGAAGCATTTCGATTCAATAAGCTTAATATTTATATATTTAAAACGAAAAATAAACCTCCCCCAATGGACACCATCACGATTCTCTAAATATATATGAAAACAAAAAATCGAATGTCTCTCATGTTATTTTGTTGGCTATAATAAAATCAATTTAATTCTCGAGAAATTAGTTTTTGTGTTCGTTTAAGTTCTAATCATTGAACTAGTCAACAATAGAAATTATATGTATCATGTATATACGCTTGCTTGCTAACGATTAGTTAAAGAAGACAAATTAACGAATGAGAGTCTTTATTTTATTTTATCAAAACTATTTATTTTATGCCATTTTCGATATTTTATTCTTTCACTAGTATTACTACTATTTTGTATTTAAACGTAAATACATTGTATCAATGGGAGAAGATTAATTGTGGGTTTGTCGTGTTACTCGAGGGGAAGCAGAGCTCACACGGTGAGCTTTTGCCTTGGAAATCGTGTACTCATCGTGGATCTGACGGAGATGAAAGAGATTCCCCCGAGATTGCAACGGATGCTGGCCGAGGAGACCTCTACAGTACCTCTCTAAGTATTTTGGATTTTTTTTTATTTTTGTGTGTGGTTTATAAATCAATAAATCATCTCTAACTTTTGATACTTCCTCTGTTTCATAATAAGTGTCATTTTGACACTTTACACACAAATTAAGAAAACATATTTAAATATCTCTTATACCCTTAAAATTGATATTGACTCTTGATATTCTTCAATGAATATGAGGTTAAAGTTAGAAATTTATGCTTAATATTACATTGAAAATTTAAAATGACACTTAATTTGAAACAAAAAAATCAGGCCAAAATGACACTCTTTGTGAAACAGAGGAAATATATATATATGGTAATTAAGGTTTATGGGTGTGAGATTCGAGGAAGATGTGCCAGATCGTTTAAGAAGATGCGTGGACGTGACAAGTACTTTCCGTTCGTTTGGGACTTGAAGATGTCCATGGGTCAACTGATACCCGGGTTCAAAAGGAGTGCTGCGTATAAGAGAGATGGTGATGGTAAGATCTCGCAAGAAGGAGCACGTGTTGCAGCGCTTGAGGCTTTCTTGTGCTCCGTCGTTGCCAAAGAAGCAAACTGATCGATTGGTACCGATCTCTCTCTCTATATATATATATCTTGTCTTCTAATAATTAATGGATTATGTGTAATTGGGTTTTGGGTTTATCATTTGATATAACCTTTGTTTGTGTCGTTTTATCACGATTTGGGTTTGTACCAAACAGGCTATTATTGTCTTCTTTTTGTTTATGTTTGTTTGTTTGTTATAATCAATTTCGGTTTAATATTTGTCTCTACGCTTAATCTTCTCTGTCTCTATCATATATAACTAGATTATGACCCGCGGTACATCGCGGGATAAATTATTTATAACTAAAACATTTAAATTATAAATTGTATTTGTTGGTTAAATATGTTATAATTATATAATAATTGTTAATTTTATAGTTTAAAGTTTAAACCATATAATACTGCAATATAATTTATTTTTATATAATATTTATTAAACAATTTAATTAGATATGTCTATTCTCGGATACTGATAATGTTAACAAAATAATGAAATGATGTTTTACCCGTTTAACATCAAATTAATGATATTTTAAATTTATATAAATATCGACAAAACTTGTCCCGCTATATAACTCCGTCCCGAGGTATTTTAATTCGCACTATATAATCTTAATTTTTAATATTTATTGTTTGATATGTTATTTATTAAGATTGTAACCATTTACATTTTATAAGATTGGCGCTTCTTATAAAGTTTAAATATTTATAATACTTGGAATTCTTAAAATGGCTGAGTATTTTCATATTTAAAGTTTCGTAAAAGGTTAAATATATTATTAATATTTTAAAGGTTTTCTAACTTTTAAAAAAAGTTGAAATATTTATTATATTTAAACTTCTTATAAAGTTTAAATATTTATAATATTTGAAACTTCATAAACGTTTAAATATTATTAATATTTTTAACATTTTATAAAGTTTAACTTTCTAAAAAATATAAATATTTATAATATTTTATACTTTTTATAAAATCTTTAAAATAAAAAACCAGAATAAGCCAAATAAAAGTTTTTTAAGTTTAAATTCCTGATAAATCAAGCTTTTTACTCAATTGTATTATGAATCATTTTGGTCTCTTTTATAATATGACTATGAACTATTGCCCAATTTTTTTAGGCGATGTAGGATAATGTACCCATATTTTTTTATTCATCTATTGAGTAATATATGTCTGTTTTTTAAAAATTTGTAGCACATCATATGCAGTAAAAAAATCACAATTTTTATTAATCACAATTTTTATTAACTAAATGCATTTATAGAATTATTCAAGATAATTTTAATATAAATTCAAATAAAAATGAAAAGAAATTATATATTTATGTTTGAATGAGGTAGAAAGATTTTCTTATTTTTTTAAATTTTACTATAATTAATTTTGAAATGTTTAGTAACTAATATTAAAGTTAATGCATTAAATGTAAAAACTTTTCAAAAAGTATTTTTAAGCAAAAACTGCTACAAAAATACTAGTATAGATTACTCTGTTTTGTTCTCTGCGTTTTTGTTAATTTTTGGCAATAGCTAGTTATGAATTTTAAGCCAAAATAAATAAAAAATAGGCTGCAAATGGTTGCACAGTTGAAGAGATTGAAGAGGTTGAAAAAAATTATTCAACCAATTTTCACCATTTGTATTGTAAAGGTTGAAGAGGTTGGAAAAAACTATTCAGCCCGTTCAACCTAAAAAGTTGAAAAAATAAACTAATCCTACAGCAAAAATCTTCAACTTGTTCAACCACTATTTTGGAGATGAATGAGTTGAATATTATTCAACCCAATTTTATTCAACCCATTTTTTTGAATTTTGTTCAATTTTGTGCCTCAATTTGCAGCCCTAATAAGTGTACGTAATATTTACTCCAGGTACCTCTCTCTCCCCTCTTGCTTTTTGTGTGGTCAGCAAATCATTAATATCATCGTTTTTTTTGGGGATCTGCGAATATAACGGTTTCTATTTCTCACCCACTCGCTCGCTTTGCTTTTTAGGCAAAAGAAATAAACCTCTCCCTCAACGTGCATTTGTTCTCTTAAGAGGGAACAACACGTGAGAGAATCTTTTATTTTATTAAAACCATTTATTTTTTTATGACGACATTTTCTTCTTCCAAAAACAAATGTATTTTCTTTTATTTTGATTTCACCACCAAATTCAGTTAATATATTGCTATTCAAAGTATGGATTGTATATATATTGTTACATTAAAGACTCCTTTTTTCCCCGCCATTATATTTGGGTGTTTTAAATAAATAATACTTGTAGTACATTATCTTAAGTTTTTATTCAACATTATTTATCGTCTTCGCTAGTTCATAATATTCTTCAGATTAGATAAAACACCATTTTGATAATAGTTGGATCAGCTTGTTGAACCTAGAGTTGGATAAAGGAATTACGCACCGAAACCATTATACTATATGCTAATAATGTATAAAATTTTTATTAATTCGAGTCTGCATGCATGCATAACTTTTTTTCTTTGTTGCATATATGTGCAGTGATGGACCTAGAAAATTTATTCGCTGGGGGCAAATATATAACAAAAATTTAAATATTAATATCTTAAATAACATATAAAATTGTCATATGAAAACTCTCAAATATCTTATAAAACTACCCTACGCTCATTCAACATCTGAAACCTTTCTATCACTTTTTCATTTGTGACAGAATCAAGTAACTCTTTTTCAATATAGCAAACAAGACAATCACTTAGAAACTGGTCTCCAATTCTATTGCGTGTAGTCGTCTTCACCAATTTCATTGCCGAAAAACATCTCTCAACACTTGCTGTTGCAACTGGTAAAGTTAAGACCAACTTCAAAAGCCTGTAAACCAAAGGATGTGCAAGATGCTTTTGGGTTTTTACCATTAAACAAGAAAGATCTCCAAGACTTTTCAAGTTTTTAAATCTTTCATCTCTGCGTACATTGTCAATGTAGATATCAAGATGCTGCTCAAGACACAAAGTCTCCCCATAACTAAAGTCATCTGGATAAAACTTAACCAACTTCACCAACTTTTCCTTGTCAAACTCGCAAAATGAATCAAGAGGACTTAAAGAAGCCATACATATAAGTAGATCAGTGTTTACCTCCGTAAAACGATCATTGAACTCCTGAAGCTGTAAGTCTAGAATAGTGTAGAAGCAGTTAACCTTATAATGATGCAAGTTGGTTATATTGGTTTTCCTTCTTGGTTTCCTTGGATCAACAAAGACGTCTTCCATGACAAGCATTTCAGCATTATGTTTCTCGCAAAAAGATGAAACTTTATTCATAAGTGAATCCCATCCATTATCCCTAAGCTTTTGCAATTCTCCCTTAGTAGATTCCACCAATGACATGGCATTCAAAATATCTTGATCTTTCCTTTGCAAAGCCATTGACAAATTCTCAGTTAATCCCAAAATAAGTAGCATTAGTTGCATGTAGAACACACAATCAAAAGTGTGAAAGTACTTGAGAAGACCATAGGCTTGACGTTTTTTGGAGTCTTCAACGCCTTCATTTTGGATATACTCAAGAACCTCAATGATAGTAGAAAACAACTCAACTAATTGTTCCAATGTTTTCTGATGAGAACCCCATTGAGTATGTCCAGGTCTTTGAAGCGAAATTTCTTGATTCAATCTTGTACCAGTGTTAATCTCACCTCTACTAATTCCTTCCTACACTTTTCTTCGATAATTTTCTCGAATCATATCTTGCCTTTTGCAAGAAGCTCCAACTACATTCAATAATGTAGAAATCATATCAAAAAAATCACCAACCTCAAAGTGTTTTTTAGCGATAGCAACCACCACCAACTGGAGTTGATGAGCAAAGCAATGAACATAATAAGCAGCATTATTTTCTCTAACAACCAATGCTCTCAAGCCATTAAATTCCCCCTTCATGTTGCTTGCTCCATCATAGCCTTGCCCTCGCAGCCTTTTCAGGCTCAACCCGTATTTAGCAAACAAATTATCAATAGCAGACTTCAAAGATGCAGATGACGTTTCTTTTACATGAACAACTCCAATAAACCTTTCTTTCACTGCTCCGCTCTTATCAACAAATCGGAATACAACAGCCATTTGTTCTTTGTGAGATATATCTGCAGACTCATCAACTAACAGACCAAACACACCATAATCAATTTCTTCAATAATTGACTTCACTACTTCTTCTGCAAAACAATTCACGATCTCTTTCTGAATCTTTGGAGAAATCATCTGGTTATTTTTTGGAGCCTTATTCAAAATAACCTTACTTATAGCATCATTTTGTTCTCCTGTGTATTTCACGAGTTGCAAGAAATTTCCTCTATTGGCAGATTCTTCTGACTCATCGTGACCACGAAAAGACAATCCTTGTCGCAACAAATATCTGGAAACATCAATTGAAGCATTTAAACGAATGCGATACTCCTTCTTCACCAAATCGTCTTGCTTAAACAAGGCATGCACAATAGACTGACCTTGCTTCATCAAGTTATCACACTTTTCAGCAGCACAACAATGAGAACTGTTGGATGATTTACCCATATGAGTGTCTAACCTGTCAGGCTTATTCCAAGTACAAAACCCTTCTTTCACAAACGCATCATTCCCACCTTTCTTTCGTACATCATCTTTAAATAAGTAGCAACACAAACAAAAAGCTCTCTCTGTTGATACACTATACTCTAGCCAAGTACCATACTTCTCAAACCAAGCTGGATTAAATCGCCTCATTGCATTACTCATCTTTGTTTTTTTAAAAGGATGATCATAAGGTTGACATGGACCTCTAACAAGATATCTGCGTCTTATCTCGTCTCTTTCATTCGGATGATAACTCATTATCTCTTTCCTCTCAGCAGGATCCCATGGCAAATCATCGACATTGGTGTTGGACGTTGAACCAGAAATTGGTTTGAAAAATCGTTTCATATTGGCTTGCATATTGGTAATTTATCTATAAAACAAAAATATTTCACTAGTTAAAAAATTAGAAAAAAATACAATAATTTATCACAGCAGTCGACAGTCATCACAGGAATTCAGTAAAATAAATTACTTAAAGAATACATTAAACTATCTCTCAAAAATGATGAATTTTATATTCATTAAATTATGAAAAAAAATTCCATAAAAGCATAATCATCAGTGTTTGCCAAAAGAAAAAAAAAAGCATAACCATCGATTAAACATATATCTGCCAATAAAAAACAGTAATTCAAATACACTTATAATGTTTCATCGTTCTGAAATAATATAAACCAAACAATAAAAGTGTCGAACTGTTGATAAACAGTTATAAAGGAGCAAAGAAAAAATAATTTACCAGTTTTCTGTTTTTTCCTCTGCAAAACGCCAGGACGTGAAAGAGAGACAACAAAAAATTAGTTTAGGGTTTTAATTTGTAAAGCTAATTAGTTTTAGTTTACAAATTAGGCTTTTATTTATTTTAAAATATTAATAATGTGGGCTTTTGGCCTTCTAAAAGGTTTAAACAAAAGATGATTGGACCATTGAAACAAAAGTTAATTTTGCATTCGATGGGGGCAGTTTTTTTATTTTTGGTGGTGGCAATTATTTACATTTATAAAAAAACCAATAAAAACTCATATATATTTTTTTTTTATTGGTAGCAGCTGCCACCACCTTGGTTGCCGTAGGTCCGCCCCTGTATATGTGACAAGGTCGACCACGAACAATAAAATAAACTATGTCAATATACTACCGAACGTGCATTACCCATATTTTATTTATCCACTCATTACTGATCAACTACGCAAATATGGATACAAAATTATTAAACAATGCGTTCTCAACCATTATTTTATTTTTTATGCGTCACGACATCTATTCTCTCGACGTACACTTTCTTCTACCAACCATTCTCTCTTCTCGATCCTCTTTGTCCCACAAAATTGCTCCTTTATATCATAAATACCAAAAATCAACTTTTCTTTTATCATTTTCCTTTGGTTTAATCATGACGATCGATTGCTATTAATTAGCGTCATAGGGTCAATCTAATTACAGAATATAAAGTCATTATTTATCAGAAAACCAAAATGGAATGGTTATGATAAGACTGACTTTATTTTGACCGCCATCTTCTCAATTAAAAGGGACTACTCTCTCTATCTATATAACATACTATCAACCAATCTATTTATCATTATTTATATGTATATTCGATCCGCAACTTTCACCAAAATTTTCATTATATTTGTTTTCAATATTAAGTTGAAATTTAAGCTTGATTAATTACTTCTATCATTACCAAAAAAAAATTATATGAGTTGTATTATATATTTTTGTATTAGAACGTTTGTTTTTGTCATTAGCGAGCATGTATGATATATTCACAAACAATGCTTCATCACTTGGCTAGCCCGTTGAATTCTAAAGACAAAAAATAACAAATTAATAGATTCATATGCCACAAACTTGCCTTCAATATATACATCTTCTTGGGATATATAAGATCAAGAAGATTTGCCACATTTAATATTTTTCTCACCCATGGTATTATGTACATTATCTTAATTCTACGTGGTATATGTAAGATCAAACAACTTTTCCGTAAGTAAATCACATACAAGCCAACCTTTCTTCCCCATTGGGTAGCCTAAAAAAACACACTTGATGCTTCTAGCGTCAAACTTATCCTTTAAGCGATCAATCCTTCTAGCGTAACATAATGTTCCAAATACACACAGATTATCATAAACCGGAGGAGAACCGTAAAGTAGTTCATAGGGTGTCTTGTTGTGAAGAAGAGGAGATGGTGTTCGATTTATTAGATAAGTAGCCGTCAAAATACTCTCTCCCCAAAACTTCTTAGGTAAATTGCCCTGAAACAAAAGAGCTCGAGCCACATTCAAGATGTACCGATGTTTGCGTTCTACACGCCCATTTTGTTGAGGAATTTCAACACACGAAGTTTGATGAACGATGCCCTTGTCTACAAAAAACTTGCACAAACACATAAATTCTCCTCTGTTGTCACTTCGCACCGTCTTCACTTGTTTATTAAATTGTCGTTCTGCAAACATGTAGAAGGTTTTCAAAGCATCGGACGCCTCTTTCTTTTCCAACAACAAGACTGTCCAAACAGCTCTAGAACAATCGTCAACTATTGTCAAAAAATAACGTGCTCCACACGTTGATGGTTCTCTATAGAGTCCCCAGATATCACAATGGATTAAAGAAAAGAAATCATCTGCTTTATTGATACTTGAAGAAAACACGTCTCAAGTTTGTTTGGCTCGTAGACAAACACCACAAGATTGTTCAAAAGACCCTACACTATTAGAAAACCACCAATAGATCCTAAAACTGAAAGCACCCTAGAAGATGGATGTCCCATACGATGATGCCATAAATCCCGAGTCTGTAGTTTGCCCATATGTCCGGCTTGAACTGCAACAACACCCTCGTAGTGATAAACCCCGTCACGCTCCTTCCCTGCTCCAATCAAAGTCTTCGAACCGAGGTCTTGTATCACACAAAACTTTTTAGTAAAGAGAACAAAACCAGCAACATCACGAAGCAATTGAGCAACCGAGATAAGTGTGATCGATAAACAAGGTGCAAAG
>NC_025696.1:5222318-5237596 GCF_000633955.1 Camelina sativa | reverse complement strand
CAAGATTCAAACTGCCATGTTTGGTTGCCCAAGTGATCTGTCCATTAGGTAAAGCAATCGGGCAAGGAGCAATAGTGATAACATCGGTAAGTAAGTGCAAATCCCCCGTCATATGATGGGAAGCACCCGAGTCAATGATAATATCATGACGACGTTCTTTGCCAAAAAGAAGTAATTTTTTTGTCTTACCCGGAGGTTTGGTATTGGTACCCTGTTTCTTCACAAACTGTTCCAGAGTAGCCCATTGATCTGTCGTGAAGTTTGGAATCCCGGAAGATGATGTATCTGCTGAGGAAAATGAATCACCAAGCTGTGTGTGTGAGGCACGAAAGCCTGATCCACGACCTCCACGACCACGCCCTTGGTTTGAAGCTCCTCTGCCACGACCGAAACCCCCACGACCACCGGAGGATTTATCTTTTTCCCACCACTCAGGAAAACCAATCAACTGAAAACAGCTACTTGCTTCATGTCCCTGTTTACCACAGTGAGAACACACTATCGTCGGCTTAACAAATCGAGACGTTGATGCCTGAGCAGAGGAAACAGAGGAAACATAGTGGTTCTGTTGGGAAGAAGCTGACGTCGTTGCCGAGAAACCAACAATCGGAGTTCGATCTTCGGTGGTGCGCATGGCGTTGATGTGTCGTTCTTCTTGAATAACCTGAGAGTACACGGACTCAAGGTTCAAATCTGTTTGTCGACTTAACAGATTTGATCTCGTTGTCCCAAAACGAGAATTGTCAAGACCCATGAGAAACTGATGCACTCGTAACTTCTCCCGCATCTTCTCATAATTCACCATGGATTCACAATTTGCAGTTGTACAACAACACGTAAAACCTTTCTCAAAATCCGCAAGATCATCCCACATGATCCTGAGCTTGCTAAAATACACTTCCACCTCGTCACCGTTCTGTTTGCACGCCGCGATGTCAGAGTGTAGTTGATGAATTCTCGTATCGTCACTGACAAAGAATCGTCGTTGCAGGCTTGCCCACATCGAGTTGGCGTTATCCACCAACGAGATTGATTGTCGCAGCTTCGGTTCGACGCTGTTGTAGATCCAACCAATGATCATAGCATTTACCATATCCCACTTCTCTTCTTCGTCGGGGTTATTGGTAGGCCGTTTAAGAGTTCCGTTAACGAAACCCAGTTTCCGCTTGGTACGAAGAGAATTCAACATCAACTTCGACCACCGTTCGTAATTCACTCCATTCAACAAAATTGGAGTCTGCACCTGTCCTGTACTATCTACTGGATGAAGATAGTACGGAGACATAAATGCAGCAGAGGCTTCTTTTGAGTCAGGTTTAGCAACAGAGGTGGTGGATTCAAGTTCACTCATTTTTCAAAGAAGCAAGGAAAGCAATAGAAATTTTTTTTTTATCAAAGGTCCAGATCGTGCTCTGATACCATGTAAGATCAATATGCTATGTTGTATTTCATCATAAGAAATGTACAAGTATTTATACAGTTTTGAGTCGGCCATGATAAATCCGAGAATCTAGCTAAGATATACATGAATCATATATTTAACATAATCTCCTAAGATTTAGTCTAATCTCAATAGTATATATATGTGGTATCAACTAAAAATAACAAATTAAGAGATTCATATAACTCGATCGACACATTGGAGTCTTCCAACCTTATACATGTTCTTCCGATATATAAGATCAAGGAGATTTACCACATTTAATATTTTTCTCACCCATGATATTATGTACATTATCTTAATTCTACGTGGCATATACGTGATTTTATCAAGCCTTCTTTGGCTTTGTTCAAATCCAACGTGCCCCAACTAGAGGCTTTTTTTTTTTTTTTTATAATGTCTCATTGTTCAAATTAGGCCACGTTGTTACTCTATTTAGATTCAAGGGAAATCTCAAATTCGACACTCAAAAACCCAAATGCCGACTACTATCATCACAACTAGAAACTTTCTATTTTGTTTAATTGCGCCATCAATTTTTATGTGTAAATTTTTGTGTGTAATCTGCATAGAGCAAAACCAACCCTTGAATATACGCAAAAGTTTTTTCTTCTATTACCACATGAATATGTAAATTAAATGTCTACTCGATCATGCTTTTCTGCTCTTGTCTTTTTCCAATCTTATGCCCTGTCCTTAGTTTTTTCTCAAATAGTTTACGACATGACATGACTTCTTGCACTTTTGGCGAAACTTCTTAGACTTGCAAAGGTCTGCGTTGACAACATTGATTCGAGTTATACGATCTATCATCTCTATCTCTAGAGAATCGAGTCGAGACCCAACTTTGGAGATATTTCTGTTGTATTGCTACTCTAGTGATTTGTTTATATTTTTGATTACTATCGCTAGTCTAGTAATCGAGTCGTTTAAGCACTTACAAGCAAACTTAATTATTTTCGTGGAACACCAACAAGTAAACTGATAGCTAAAGTTTGGAGATCAAACACTTTACGGTCATACCGTGATTCGTTTTATGGAGTGCAATATATTATTAAGCTTGAACATGTAAGCTTCAAACAATTTTGACCGAGACTTTTGCAAATCACATATCTAAATAATACTAGAATAAGGGACTCTATAGAGATAAACATATCCATAACACATCGATCACTTTTTTGTTTCTGATATGATAAGCCTAGCCGAGGTGTTATAGTTCATCACGTGTCAAAGGCTTTTCTGAGCCGTATCTTTGGACAACTCCCACATACCGGCCGGCTGCAACCACATCTTGGTAGGAAACGACGGTCTAGATAACTTAACACTTCATACAAACCAAGGGACGAGCAATTTTGTTATCTGAATTAACGCTTGGTCACTAGTTGATTAAAATAGGACGACGAAGATTCAACCCTCCCTTTTTGATCAATTATGTTAACATTAGTAAAAAAAAAATAAAGTTTTGACTCATTATTAAACAGAAAACAAATGAAGATGAAGATAAGAAAAGAGAAGTAGAAAATGACAAGAAGGGTTGGGATTAAAAAGGAAGGTACTAGAATGAGAAAAGGGCAACGATCATGATCTACCTAATGAAATTTTGGGAGAAGAAATTATTAGATCTTTAGAGTATATAACTTTTTGTAAAATAAGTATTACATTTTTTTATTAAGGTGAGTGTCAGAAAAGAATATATTACATTCAGCGTATTTATTATTTTATATATTTTACCCCGTACACTTACGTTTACACTTTGGCATGTGTCAAATGTGAATATGGTGTCTGTACATCGCCTACCTAGGTACCACAAAAGTAACATACCCTTTTATGAGACATTTCTTTTATTTGTTCGTCACGATTACGAAAACGATTGGAAGTATGTGTGCTCTTAACCTTGAGTATGTTTTCCCTATTAATCTTTTAGTTTATCAAATAAGATTATCAAAAATACCTTTTGTTAAACACGTATCACGTAGGATTTGATAATTCCATCCACGCAAAAAAAAAAAAAAAAATTATAACCCTCTTTCAAATGCACGTAAAAGAGAGAAAGAGCAAGTGATAATTATATATGGTCGTCCAATCAAACCTTATGTTAGTAAATAAGCTTATGATAAAAGCACAGTAAAAATTAAGTTGTTATAATTAGTAACAAAATTTAGTGAATAATAATACATGCATAAATTTAACGACTCTAATAGAGTTGATTCCATTCAGCCAAAAGACACCAAATAACGACTTTTTTACTACATTATGTACTTTACCTGCTAAACAACGACATATATATATATATATATATATATATAATTCAGTCCAACGTATATATATAATGCTGCCAGGAGCACATGCATGCACGTCTGATGGTGCGAATAAATCACAGTAAATCAATGAGGTGAGAATATTTTTGACGATCTTCATAATGTGCATGAGTGCATCCATTAGATTCCACATGTTGACAAAGCTCCACCAAGATGGTGGCGAAGCTGCCATTTGTAAGATGTCTTATAACCCCAATCTTCTTACTCTTTAATAAATGTGAGTCGTCTCTTTACTGATTTGTGTTTCAAATTATTTTGTTAAGCTAGATTCCAAGGTACGTCGGGCTGCGATGAATACTAATTAAACATTGAATTGAAACATGCCTAAATAGCTTCACCCAAAATGAGATATTAAAACAAAATGTAGTTTTACGTGAACGAGTTAGCTTCGACCAAAAATAACGTACGTTTATTAATTGGAAACCAGGTAGCTCCATCTGAACTAATTAGCACGTAATGGTAAATGTTACCGTACCTAGTGAATACATCATGCACTACAAATTAAAGAAAAGAAGTACGACTGCCGGAGATGGATGATGCGTACCAGTCTACCAGAGGCTTAAAAGCGTACCAGAGGCTTAAAAATCAGGTTAAGTTCGGCCGGAGATGGATGAAGCGTACTCGACGCAAATTCTTCTCCAAGAAACACTCCAACATGTAAAATTCGTCCAATCGGCTGATTAAACCAAGGAGCACGAGGTTAGACCGATCCGGTTTAGCTAAATCGGGCTATCGACTAACAAAGAACCTCCATGCCACGTCATGTATAAATTTGCCACGTTGGATAAAGAAAACTAATCGACGTCATCCATTTATTTTGTAAAGCTTGAGCCTTGAGGTATGACTCAATTATTAATTTATAAAACAAAATGTTCACATTGCCTAGTTCAGTATAATATCAGTTGTTAGCAACTACTCCAAATAAAACCCAACAGCTGATATCTACTAGGCTTTCAGCAACATCAATACCGTAAAAATCATTGTCACATTTCAAAAAGATGTGTAAGGGGTCTCGCTTGGTGGAAACAAGCATACATTTCAATTTGTTGCAACGTTTAAGGAGAGATTTGTTTCTTCTAATTTTCAGATATGGGGCGATTAAGATGTGGTGCAATATGGATTGCTAGTCTAAAAGGCTAATATGTTTAAACGTATATCCATCCACTAATGAAAATATATAAACCAATGGAAAACACGTTAAGAATTATGGAGTTAAACAAAAAATGTCAATGACGAGAAAATCCGAATTGAAAGTTGGTTTTAGTATGTCTCGCTTTTGGAGAAAATCCAATACACACTAAATTTATAAATAGACTCATATATTACTCAACGCTTGATCCATATAGAGTAACAACGTGGCATAATTAAACAATGATGAGACAAAATAGAAGATATTAGTTGGACCCCTTAAAAAAAAAAAAGCCAAAAGAAGGATACATGCACACATATATATATACCACATTAGAATTAAGATCATGCATGTATTCAATCGGCTAGCCAAGTAATGAAGTTTCTCCTCATATGATATTTAACAAAAAAAATATTATTATTATTAAATATTTTTTTAGTTTATCATGATAACTTGGGACTTCAGCTGTATTCGTTTTAAAAATGTCAAAATTATAAAATTAATTTAATAGATACATACATATATATATACATATATTATATATATATATATATATTCAGATAAACTAACATTTGTATGTTTATCTAAGTAAGTTAGTTAATAAACCTACAAAACAATGTAATTTCATGTGATTTCACAAAACAAAAATCTTCAAAATCTTAAAATACATGAAAACACACAAATTAGAAAAGTATTTGCATTATAATGATTAAAAACTATGAATTATTGTACAAACTGTACACACTAGACCACCAATATTTTAAAAGAAAACAAAAGCATTTTAGTGATATGTTCACGGTAAAGACAGTCACTCACTCTAACTAGCATTATTAACCATTTAGATTCCTGATTAAAAAATTATTTGGTCAAACCAAAGAAGTCCAAAACCAACCCAACTCTAAGGCGAGCAGTAACCTATTGTTTCGTGTACGGAAGCTACAACTTGAAGACGACGGTTGCAAGCAACTCAAATCATGTCCGTAGCTGGGTGGCCGGCAAACGAGGAGAGCAGAATGAAGTAGAGGAGACGAGAATTAGAATGATCGTGGGTTTCTCGTGTCACGCCACTGATGACATAGCTCATACTCACGTGAGTGTGTATTGGACGCAGAACAAGGTACCTATCTTTTTCAGCCCTTTGATCTCATCTTAACAAACGGCCACGATTAACCATATATCTTTTGCCAATAACCGTTTTTCTTTTGTGTGTGAGGAGTGAGGACCACGCAAAGTTTCATTCCTTATTTGCATTAATTAGGTACTTATTACTGCATAAAATATTTGTTAAATTAGCTTTAAATTATTACTTATTAGTTCGCAACTATCTTTAAGCTCTCCACGTAACCAACTGAAAATTTCTTTTAAACGGCGTCATTTCGACTGGACTATAAATCTCCACACACGTTTAATTTGACCATACTGTATATATATTAATATATATATATTTTATATATTAGTCTTAGTTAGTAAAATTTATCTATTAGTCTAAGTTAGTTAGTATCACGAAAGATAAGATGACGTTAGACTAGAGAGTAGAGATTCGTATATGCATGCAAAATCATATAATAAAAGAGTGGTGCTATTACCCACAAGGCCACAACTATCTAGAACCTAATAAATTCGTGATAATGATAGAAAAAATCGGAGATTTGCTTTCCGCGTGGATCATGTAAGTCTTTAGTAAAAATCGGAGAGTTCTTGGACCACACGTTTCGTGGTTCATAGAAGAAGAAAAATAAGTAAATAAAATATTTTGGAAAGTTATATACCACGTAGCAATTAGATAGGAAGTATGTAGTATCTTTTCTTTAATTTGGAAATTCAATGTAAAAAGAGCTTCAGAGTGAGTGCTGTAAGAAGAAAGAAAACGAATGAGAGAAATTATGGATTAGCTGACGAAGAGGAAAACGAAGATGAAGAAAGAGAAACGGAAGATTAAAAGCGTTGAATATTCAAAACACAGTTTAACCAATGCTAATGCTGATGTAAAATTTTCGAATAAATTTTACATCTTGTTCAAAAAAAAAAAGGCGTTGAGAACTATAGTTAGCCAATCAAAACATAACCATATATGGATATATTTAAAAATATTATTGAAGATTATAGTTAAGTGAACATAGTAACATATATTGACCATACATATGTCATTAAAGTGACCCACCGAACAAACCAAAATAACTGATGCTAAATACTATGTTACGCTAATCCTTTGAGATTGGATGGTTCATGAAAGTGACATTTTGCCATTTATTCATTTTGTTATTTTTTACGAAAGGAAACATACAAAGATTTTATATACTGGTTAGGATAGCTTTGTTGTACGTACCAATTCATTGTCGATCAATAATATATTTCGTTCTAGATAATTGTGTTTTTTCGTGCTGTATATTAAAATATACTAAAATATATGTAATTATGCGTGCATGCTTTTTACTCGGTGAAAACAACAACAGAACAAAAGAAAAATGTAACTTATAAAAATGTAAGCTTATTCTTTTATGTTGAGATTTGTTACGTTCGTTTATCCATTTAGTAAGCTTATTCTTTTATCTCTCCCCAAGCAACTGTTGTACGTGTGTAAATATAAATAACGAACTGTTTTCAATATTTACGAATGCAAAAAGAAAAAAAGAAAAAAAACAAGTGAGTAAAACAAATGAACTCATTCTTTATAAATCTTACACAAACACCACATATATGAGTAAAGCAAATGAATAAGAAATAATAGATGGGAATTATTTGAGTTACAAAGACAATGTCAAGTAACTTATTCATGAATCAAAGAATCAATATAGTTTAGCTGCATTCTGGAGGAACACCTCGGGGAAATCTCTTTTTCATCTAGCCGCTCTCTCTCTATATATATTTCTGTATGTTTTGCAATAACGTATCTCATATATGTTTTGCAATAACGTATCTCAGATATGTTTTGCACATTTAGCAGTACTCCCCATCCAAAGCCACAATATCAGTCTCATCTCTTGCTTAAGCACTTACAAGTAAACTTTAATTCATACCATGGTGAAACTCATAGCCAAACTTTAGAGATCAGACACTTTATGGTCATTTCTTAATTCGTTATATGGAGTCTAATATTAAGTTAAAATTTAAGCTCGATCAAATAATTTTAACATTACCAAAATAAATTATATGAATTGTATTATATATTGTATTAGAATGTTAGTTTTGGTAATAAGCGAGCAAGTATGATATATTCACAAATCACAAACAAAGCTTCATTACTTGGCTAGTCCGTTGAATACTAAAGACGCCAAAAACAACAAAAAAAACATAATAATATTGATTCATGCCATCCCCCAAACTTGTCTTCAATGCAAGTTTATATACGTTATTCGGATAAGATCAAGGAGAATTAATTGGCACATTTAGCTTTTTTTTTTCACTCAGAGATTCATGATATTATGTACATTAATTATCTTAATTCTACGTGGTCGTATATTGCTGGTATCCTTCTTTGGCTTTGTTCAAATCCAAACTATGTAATTGAATAAATCCTCCTCCAACTAGAAACTTCTATTTTGTTTCATCATCGTTGTTACTACTCTATATGGCTTTTAGCCTTTTATGAATAATTTTATGTGTAATCTGCATAGAAAACCAACAACCCTTGAATATGCGCAAAATATTTTCCTCTATTACCACATGAATATGAGAATGTCTACTCGATCATGCTTTTTTGCTCTTGCCTTTTTCCAATTTTATGCCTTGTCCTTTATTTTTCCTCAAATAGTTTACGACAGGACATGACTTCTTGCACTTTTGGACAAACTTCTTAGACTTGCAAAGGTCTGCGTTGACACATTGATTCGAATCATACGTCTCATTCATCAAGGTTTTCGCCGAAGGAGGGTTTTTTTTTTTCTCTGAATATGGCATATCTCTCACTCTTAATTAATCCAAATAGTAATAACATGCCCCTAGTTTCTGATCTTTATCCTTGATCGAACCGAGTTTTTTGATTTTGGGTCTAAAATTCGTAGGATCTCGTCTGAAAGTGATGTTCAAATGAGACAAGAACAAATTCATTCCAATGCGTAGTGACTGAGGAGAAGATGCCGTGCAAGCCACGGAACGGAAGGCTCTCCTTCATACACAATAACTTTATCTGTCAAATGTTGATTGTTGAACAAACGGTTTCTGTACCAAAGCGTACCTTTGATATTATTGAATAAGGCTATTAAATAGCCAAAGCAAAACAACAACACCTCCTTATCATACGGAGGATTTTCTACAACGAAGAAACAAACTAGAACGTGTACTTAGCAACAACTAAGCAACTACTCCTACAAATGTGGAACCATTATTGAAAGACAAAGACTAAATCAACTAACAAATTCCTTCCCTAAACTGTTTGCTGCAAGCATGAACAGTTTATCTTGGTATTTCGACCAACCCGAGCATCTTCCTCAGCTTCATGAACGTCTCTAACTTCAATGGTTTAGTCATGATATCTGCCAACTGATCTTGTGTGCCACAGTGTATCAGCTTCACTTTGCCTTCCCCAGTTAGCTCCCTTAAGTAATGAAAACGAACCTCGATGTGTTTGCTGCGACCATGGTGAATTGGATTCTTTGAAAGTTGAATGGTTGAACTGTTGTCACACTTGATCGTGATGCATTCTTCAAGACTTTCTCCAAGTTTATCAAGTACTCTAGCCATCCAGACACCTTGTGTTGCACATGACACAGCTGCTATGTACTCAGCCTCCGTAGTAGATAATGCCACAATAGACTGCTTCTTTGAACTCCACGATACTGCACCTCCAGCTAGCATAAAAACATAACCCGATGTGCTCTTTCGATCATCCAGGTCTCCAGCGTAATCACTATCCGTATAAGCATGAAACCCTCTGTTTCCTCCACGCTTGTACAAGATACCAAGCTCTGCAGTGTTTTTTACATACCTTAGGACTCGCTTCAGCACCTTAAAGTGAGCCTCTGTTGGATTCTCCATGTAGCGACTTGCTAGTCCCACCACAAATGTCAGATCTGGTCGTGTAACAGTGAGGTACATCAAGCTCCCGATCATCTGCTTGTAGAGAGTGGTATCGAAGACTGCTCCTTCTCCTTTCTTAGACAATTTAACTCCTGGAACAATAGGATTGCTTACTCCATTGCAAGCGCTCATCTCAAACCTCTCTAACACCTCCTTGGCAAACTTCCTCTGACAAATGTAGATTCCTTCTTCTCTCTGTTGTACCTCAACACCCAGAAAGTATCTCATTTTGCCAAGGTCGGTCATGTCGAAGTTCTTCTTCATTGATTCCTTGAAGTTGTTGATCAGCACCTCACAGTTTCCTGTAAAGATCAGATCATCGACATACAGACTTACAATGAGGATTTGACCTTGCTTTTCTGTCTTGACGAACAGGGTGTGCTCTGATTCATTCTTCTCAAATCCTTCCCTGATGAAGTAACTCTCTATCTTACTGAACCAAGCCCTTGGAGCTTGTTTTAATCCATAGAGGGCTTTTCTCAGTTTGTAGACTTTCCCTTCGCTTCCTCTCTTCAAGAAACCTTGAGGTTGATCGATGAACACTGTCTCTTGCAACTCTCCATGTAGAAAAGCGCTTTTAACATCAAGTTGATAGATGTTCCAGTTCTGATAAGCTGCCTTTGCAATGATCATCCGAATGGTGTCCCACCTTGCGATTGGAGCATAAACTTCATTGTAGTCAACACCAAACTTCTGTGCATATCCTTTTGCAACCAACCTCGCCTTGTACTTGTCAATCTCTCCATGTTCATTGTACTTTGTCTTGAAAACCCACTTAACCCCAATGATGTTTGTGTCTTCAGGTCGATCGACAAGCTCCCAGGTCTGGTTTTTTTCGATTGAGTCTATCTCAGCTCTCATGGCTTCTCTCCATATCGCAGACTCTACTGCTTCATCGAACGTTGTGGGATCTCTATCTGCAGTGATCGCTTGAAGTGCCATAGCTTCTTCTCCGGCTGAGATTAGACCACACTCATAGTCCTGCAGGTAAGCAGGACGTCTTATGTCTCGTCTATTTCGCACAACTGCAGTCGGTTCCTCATCTACTGCATCTCTTTCTTCTGCATCTACTGCATCTTCTTCGTCTGCAGGTGCTGGAATCTCCTCATTTAAGAAATCCTCTTCTTCAGCCTCTTGATCTTCGTCATTCTCCCAGGCAAGTACTTCGGACTCTGCATTTGTGCCATCCACATCATTCCTTCCCCAATCCCAATTCCTTGTTTCTTCGAAAACAACATCTCTACTCACCAGAATTTTCTTTGAAGTGGGATTGTACATGCGGTAAGCCTTTGACTCTTCACTGAAACCCAAAAAGATGCACTTACAACTTTTATCATCCAGCTTGGTTCTCTTTGCTTCAGGTATGTGAACATGGCCGATGCAACCAAACACTTTGAAGTGTTTCACGTCTGGTTTAATCCCGTTCCAAGCTTCTTCTGGTGTTTGATTCTCCAAGGATGCCGTAGGACTGCGATTCAGAATATATGTTATCCATTTGACTCCTTCAGCCCAGAACTCTTTTGGCATTTTCTTCTCAGTGAGTGTGCTTCGAACCAGGTTCATGATGGTTTGATTTCTTCTTTCAGCAACGCCATTCTGCTGGGGAGTGTAGGCAGCAGTGAGTTGTCGTTTGATCCCGTGAGTCCTACAGAACTCATCAAACTCGTTGGAACAGAACTCTCCTCCTCTATCTGTTCTGAGACAACAAATCGACACACCAGATTCCTTTTCTACGCTAGCTTTGAAGTTCTTGAACATGCTAAAGGCTTCTGACTTTTCTGCGATGATATAACTCCACATCTTTCTACTATGATCATCGATGAAAGTAAGAATATACCGTTTGTGGTCGATTGATGCAGGAGTGATCGGTCCACAAATGTCAGCATGAATTAGCTGCAGGTTCCTTGTAGCTCTCCATGAACTTTTCTTTGGAAATGACCTTCTCTTATGCTTTCCCACCAAACAGTTTTCACACACCTTCTTTGTTGCTTCAATGTGTGGAAGTCCTCTTACCATCTTCTTGTGACTCAACATGTGTAAGCTACTATAGCTTAGGTGTCCGAATCTGCAGTGCCAGAGATGAGCATCTCCTGTTGCTTCAACCTGGAGACAAGAGTCTGCTCCTACCACTTGTGCCAGGATTATGAACATCCGGTTTGTGCTCATTGCAGTTTCAACGATGAGTCCTCTTGATGGGTGATAGATCTTGCATATGTTATCTTGTATGAGAATTGCAAGACTCCTTTCTTGCAGCTGACCTATGCTCAAGAGATTGTTGCTTAGCTCTGGAACATAGTAAACATCCTGTATGACTTGAGTCATACCGTTCACCTTGATCTTTATACTGCCTTTTCCTTGCACCACCATTCGAGCACCGTTTCCCAGCTTCACCGAGTGACGAAAGTTCACATCAATCTCTGAGAACCACTTGTTGTTACCGGTCATGTGGTTGCTGCAACCGCTGTCTAGGAACCACAAGTCTTCCATCTTAGAGCCATTGAGATCCGCGTGTGCCATAAGTAGCAGTTCTTCCTCTTCATTGAATTCAACATAATTCACTTGCTTCTCTGCTCCAGGACACTCAAATTGATAGTGTCCCAACTTATGACACTTGAAACACTCAATCAGGGACTTGTCAAATCCTTGTCTCCCTCGACCTCTGCCTCTGCCTCGTGATGTTCCTCCTCTTCCTCTTCCTCGAGTTCCACTCCATTCATTGAACTCTGCTGTCACCTTCAAGACATTGTCGCTGCTGCTGGATCCTTTGGTGTGTTTCACTATGTTTTGCTCATGACACAACAATGAGCTTTGCAAAGCATCCACCGAAAGATCTTCAATGTCTTTGGACTCCTCGATGGAACACACGATGTAGGTGAATTTTTCAGAGAGTGTTCGCAGGATCTTCTCAACAATTTTGTTGTCTGGCATGTCCTCTCCAACATTCCTCATGTCTGTTGCCACCAGCAAAACTCTCCCGAAATACTCCGTGATGGTCTCTGCCTCCTTCATCTCCAGAACCTCAAACTCTCTTCGCAGACGTTGAAGCTGAGCTCTCTTCACACGCTCATTTCCCTGGTATTTTGATTTCAGAGAATCCCACATCTGCTTGGCAGTATTCTTCTGGATGATAGTCTTGAGGATAGATTTGTCAATCGCTTGGAACAGGTAGTTCTTCACCTTCAGATCTTTGAGCTTTTTCTCAGCGAGCTCCTGTCTTTGTGCTCCGTTGAGAACCACCCCTCTTGCTGGCTCGACATAGCCTTCCTCTATTAGATCCCACCATTCTTTGGATCGAATGAGATTCTCCATCAACATGCTCCAATGTTCGAAATCTCCATCAAACTTTGGTATCGTTGTCACCACCTTCATGTCTGCATCATTCGACATGTTTTCTCACTCTGTTTTCGTAAACTCACAACTCTCAAATAGGAATTTTGCTCTGATACCAGATGTTGATTGTTGAACAAACGGTTTCTGTACCAAAGCGTACCTTTGATATTATTGAATAAGGCTCTTAAATAGCCAAAGCAAAACAACAACACCTCCTTATCATACGGAAGATTTTCTACAACGAAGAAACAAACTAGAACGTGTACTTAGCAACAACTAAGCAACTACTCCTACAAATGTGGAAATGACAAAGACTAAATCAACTAACATCAAATACGTAGCCATAATGAATCTCTTTAATTATGACTTTGGAAGCTATAAGCCGCTGCTCCGAATCAAGAAACGCGCTCGGTTCATCAGCCAAGTAGATATCCGTATAATAGATTTCCCAAGGGACAAAGCTAAAGCAACCCTTTGTTTCTCTCCACCTGATAATTTGTCGAAGGTTTTTATCCATGAGCTCCTCGATCTTGAGCGGGGTTTCACAACGTCCGACACGAATTGGGGATCCGCATATGCGTTTAATGAGACATGAGTTGTTGTTAAGAGAAAAGAAAAAAAAAAAACTTATAAAAGCAACTATCTATATATGCACCTACCCTCTCATACGTTTGTGACATTTATAATGACGGTTATGCTTTATTAATTAAACCAAATAATGACCGCCTTCTTATTTTGTTGAAAAGAAGAAAAAAACGAATATCTCACTTCTTATTTTGTTGGCTAAAATGAAATTAATTTAATTCTCCAGAAATTAATTTTTGTCTACGTTCCAATTCTGATCTTTGAACTGGTCAACAATAGATATTAAAGAATACGTTTGCTTGCACACGATCAATTAAATTAACGAGTGAGAGTCTTCATTTTATTTTATCAAAACTATTTATATGAATGCGATTTTCGATATTTTCTTGTTCCACTAGTATTACTACTAATTCGTATTTAAACTAAAATTTTAAATTACTCATTTTGCCTAAAAAAGTCAAAACACACGTAAATCTAGATAACCAGAATTATTAATTGATCCATTTAAAAAACAACATTACAAGAAAGAAAAAAAAAATTATTAGAATATACTAAAACCATTTATAGGTAACTTCTACAATACCAAAAAAAACTCTCTTTTCTTTTATTTTGGTTTAACCACCTAATTAATACTATTGCTGTTAAATAATAAAAATTAAATAAAATAGGATATGTCGTAGTAGGTCCCTCTCCATAGCTTCTTCCAAGATTGAGTTGTTCAGTACAGATGAGAGATGACCACAGCTGAGCTAAATCCACTGCCGTCTCGTTCCGTTTTTCTCGGTGTCGACGTTGGCACTGGAAGCGCCCGTGCCGGTGAGAGATCCTTCTTCCCGAGTTATATATATTCAATCTCTTCTTCAATTTGTGTGGTTCTAAGATGCGTTAAGAGAATGATCCCTCTTGATTTGTTGGCCATGAAATTTTGATTTCAGTTTTAAAGTTGATACCTTGATGCAGGTTTGTTCGATGAAAATGGTAAGCTTCTAGGCTCTTCTAGTAGCCCTATTCAGATTTGGAAGGATGGGGACTGTGTTGAGGTAATTTATATTAGGAATTTAGGATAAAGAAAGATCATGACTTTATTAGTTATAGAGAGACCTGAGAGAGAGAGAGGTTCATGATTGTTTTTTTTTATTGGAACAGCAATCTTCAACAGATATTTGGCATGCGGTTTGTGCAGCTGTGAAATCTGCTTGCTCTCTTGCTAATGTCTCTGAACTGGAAGTCAAAGGAATTGGCTTTGCTGCTACTTGCTCTCTCGGTTTGTAGTAGCATCTACTTATTTAGAACCCTTTTGTGTGTTTTACAAGGGAAACTTTACTATATAACAATATATGTAACGTTGTTTATTGTTTGTAGTGGCGGTAGATGCTGAGGGTTCCCCTGTTACTGTGTCTTGGAGTGGTGATTCAAGAAGGAACATTATTGTTTGGATGGACCATAGAGCTGTTCAGCA
>NC_025696.1:5207726-5222280 GCF_000633955.1 Camelina sativa | reverse complement strand
TGCAGTATTGTGGTGGCGGTGTTTCTCCTGAAATGGAGCCACCAAAGGTATAGGTTAATAAATATTTCTTGATTCAGAGTAGTTTGTGTGATGGCAATAACACAAAAGAGTTCTCCTTTTGCAGCTTCTATGGGTGAAAGAAAATCTTAAGGAGTCTTGGTCAATGGTTTATAAGTGGATGGACTTGAGTGATTGGCTATCTTACAGGTGCGCCACGCCACCAAGCCTTTTTGATCCCTCATATTTGTCTTTGCGGTCTCTGATTCTTTTTGTTTCCTGCTAGAGCTACTGGAGATGATACACGTAGTTTGTGCACAACAGTGTGCAAATGGACTTATCTTGGCCATGCACACATGCACCAGATGGGTGAGAAGGCTTCTCGTGATATGGAAGCGTGTGGATGGGATGATGAGTTCTGGGAAGAAATTGGTTTAGGCGATTTGGTAGATGGTCACCATGCTAAGATCGGTATGCTTATTTATTTTTTTGTTTGCTTTAGCTGTTAAGAAAGGCTCTTAGAGGAACTGTGAAATCTCTACTTTTACCTTGTAACAATGTTATCTCTATTGTTATATAGGACGAAGTGTAGCTTTTCCGGGACATCCACTGGGTAATGGTCTAACTGCATCCGCTGCTAAGGTAAGTTTTTGACTGAGAAACCTCTGATAATTTAAGACAATAGAGGTGTTTAGATACGAGAGCAAGCACTTTATTTGTTATGTAGGTCTTAGAGTATGCCTACTTCTTTGGTCTATGTATTCATTCTGTTACTATTTACCGGCTCTCATCCTTCTTTTTTTCATTATTCACAGGAACTGGGCCTGTTGGCTGGAACTCCTGTTGGGACTTCACTCATTGATGCTCATGCCGGTGGTGTTGGAGTAATGGAAAGTAAATCAGATTCGGACTCCTTGACCAAAGGTAAACATACTTTGCTATATTAGTATAGCGTAATGTGATGTATCAGTCCCTAAGGATTAGCGTTTTCAGATTCAGATGTGGATACTTTATGCTCTCGAATGGTCTTGGTATGTGGAACATCAACTTGCCATATGGCTGTTTCCCGTGAAAAGCTATTTATCCCTGGCGTGTGGGGGCCTTTTTGGTCAGGTACATACACATTTGATCTGTATTCTTTCTTTTTGATATATATAATCTCACTCTTGTTTCACCAAAACTGTTGCAGCAATGGTTCCGGAGTATTGGCTTACAGAAGGAGGACAAAGTGCCACTGGAGCTTTACTTGATCACATCATCGAAAATCATGTTGCTTCTCCTCGTCTTGCCAATCGTGCTGCTTCCCAGAGTAACAAACCAAATCTGATATTTTTGACTATTTCCCCTTATTTTCACTTATGTTGACATGACATTGGTTGAGTGCTTTTGTCTTGGTCTCTTGCAGAAGTTTCTGTGTTTGAACTGCTGAAGAACATTTTGAAGACTATGGCTGAAGATACAAGTTCACCATTTATAGCTGCCCTTACCTCAGACATGCATATCCTTCCCGACTTTCACGGAAACAGGTAACTAAAACAGAGAGATGCTGCTCTGTTTCTTCCCTCTTGAGTTAAAATTGATTCAAAGCTGTGTTACAGATCTCCTGTTGCTGACCCAAATTCGAAAGGAGTCATATTCGGAATGACTCTTGACACATCCGAGAAGCAGTTGGCTCTACTATACCTCGCCACAATACAGGGAATCGCATATGGTACACGTCATATTGTAGAGCATTGCAATGCGCATGGTCACAAAGTAAGATTTCTTTGCATTTCTTCACACATTGCTCTATAGAAACAGTACAAGGCATCTCTCATATTTCTCTGTCTCTGCATTTGGTGTTAGATTGATACACTGCTTGCTTGTGGCGGCCTTTCAAAGAACCCATTGTTCATCCAAGAACATGCTGATATAGTTGGTATATCACTAGCCACACTCATTATTCCTCTTCTATATTCTAATCAGTAAAAAATCAAGGACTAGGAGTAATCTTACTGGATTGGTCTATTGGCAGGTTGTCCAATTATTCTTCCACGAGAAAGCGAGTCTGTTCTCTTAGGAGCAGCAATTCTTGGAGCAGTTGCTTGCAAGAACTATCCTAGTCTCCATGATGCCATGAAAGCTCTTAACGCAGCTGGACAAGTAATATGCTTTTCTAACTTCATTACTCATTATATACATCGATCATGTTGGTTATGCTGACCGCTTGTGATGGATTTCAGGTGGTCCATCCATCATCAGACCCTAAGATTAAGAAGTATCACGACGCCAAATACCGTATTTTCCGTGACCTCTACGAACAGCAATTGTCTCACCGTTCCACCATCGCCGAAGCTCTTGCATAGTGTCCCTGATCAACCAAAAACTGTATAGTTCTCTGCAACAAACTCTCTTTTGCTACTTTTACATTAATAATAACTGGCTTGGATAGCCTTTCTTGACTTTCTCTGCATAAAATGCTACATAATGTCATGCTACATGTGGTTTTACTTAGACTATATATTCTTTCAAAAAGTTAATTTTGGTTCAATAATGTAAGTAGATAATAAAGAAGATGAAACATCGATATCCAACTACTGCTGGCTGACTTAGTTCCAAAAAAAATATACTTATCTTATACTGTATTATACTATTAACGAAAGGTTCTTTATTGTAAATCTTCTTACCCCAAGACTTTTTTCGGGTGGCCAATCTATAATATTAATATACCTACTATGCATAAACTATACGTTAAACTCATATAAAATTACTATAATACATACTTAATTATTCACGAAATCTAAGAATTCAAAACAAATTCAAATGTGGCTATCATAATCGAACATGTACACCACTTAATCATAGAGTTGACACTTTCCCCCTTATAATATTTTAAAAATCGTACAAACAAAATTCTCTTAACGATTTTAAGCTTATATATAAAACCAAGCCAGAGACCATTAGTTCAAGCCTCACCCGAGATGGCTCCTCCAAAACACATTAGTGGTGTTTCGGTTATAATCACGACTCTCATACTTCTTGTAACATGTTGTCATTGCGCAACCTACCAACAACAGTTCATGGGTCCACAAAACGCAGTAAGAGCTCGTTTAAGGCTCAAACCGCTAAAATGGGACGCTAAATTGGCACGTTACGCGCAATGGTGGGCTAACCAGAGACGCCGTGACTGCGCCTTGATCCATTCCAATGGACCCTATGGTGAGAATCTCTTTTGGGGGTCAGGCAAGAGTTGGAGTCCAGCTCAAGCCGCCTATGGATGGTTGTCTGAAGCAAGGAGCTATAACTATAGATCTAACTCTTGCAAAGCCGAGATGTGTGGCCATTACACACAAATTGTATGGAAGAACACACAAAGGATTGGCTGCGCTCACGTGATCTGCAATGGCGGGGGAGGCGTGTTCTTGGCTTGCAATTACGATCCCCCGGGGAATTTTCTTGGTAGGAAGCCTTATTGAGTTTGATCCATTTGTATATGTCAAAAACTCATGCGTAAAGAGGCTGTTCTTGCGTTTTAACTCTTTATTTTTGTATACAATGTTATTTTTTTATTGGTTCCAAGTTTAACGAGAGATCGGTAAAATAACATAACTCATGTTGTCCGACATTTTCTTATGTGTGTTTATATGCGAGGATTCTTTTGGCTAATAAGACTTAACAAATTATTTAACTATCAGATTTTGGACAGCAAATTATTAGCTTATGATCTAAACAAAAGTATGTTAGACATTGGTTAACAACTACGATATTCTTGGATTTGAGTTTTCTATGTAAGAAACTTTTTTTTTTTCTCATGAAAGGTTTTGCAAATGAATTTTTTCAATATGACAGTAAGCAAAAAGACAACTATTCCCAAAGGAAACAAGAGAGGAAACAAGAACTCTTAAACCATCCGATATAGTTAGATCATTCCTCCATTGCAACAGACATCACTTTCCCCTGTAATAAGATATAAGATTGATTGAGTTACATATCTTTACATCCAGGGAGAGCAGAATTGAGACTTGAAAGGAATGGGAAACAAATGAGAGGATAAATGATACTTACGCGTTCATCATCAGAGTTATGTTGTCTCCTTTAAGCAAAATCCTTCCTGAAATCCAGTATATATGCAAGTTAGCATCAACCATTACGAAAACCATGTAAGAAATGCAAACCGGAATCTTGTAGAAGAAGGGTTTCAAAGAGTCACAATCAACTCACCAAGTGGTTTTCTGGTCTTCTTCTTGATGCTTACCTCTTCAGCTTCATCCAGCACCAAATTCATGTACTCATCAAAACCCTGCAGAGTAGGGAAGAACTAATTGCTATCTTACAAATATCAGACAATGTATAAACAATCTAGCTCCATCGTGACACTAAATCAGTGGTACCAATGAAAGTTCGAAAAAGAAATAGAAACGACATCATGACAAATTCCAAATGTTACATATCACATAAAAAGTCTACCTTAGATCACACTAGTGATAATGTAAACACAAAGCATGCCAAATTTTATAGTTTTAGACTATCAACAAAGCCAAAAGCTTCAATTTTTAAGCTATTCCCGAAAGAGGATATTGAGACTTACAGTAATACGTCCCTCAATCCTCAAATCTTTCTGCTCAAAAAGCCAAATCTGAATCCGAGCTTTCTGCATTATAAAGCAAACCAGACTCTCTATAAGTAAACACATCGATGGTTTTCCCAAACAGAGAACGAGTAACAACAACAAAACTAATGAGAGTAATCGTATTAACACTTACACTTTGGAGAAACCTGAAGATCAGATTCTGAAATCATAAAGTAAAAGAGTTAGTTAAACTAAACACAGAGCGAGATTTAGAGACAAGAACACAAAAAACAAAAAAAGAGAGTATCAAATCGAGAAAGTTTACAATAGGTTGAGTCATAATCCTCTGAACTTTGGTGCTCGCCATGGCTGCTGAAGTTGGAACGAAGCTCGAAACTCACTGAAGAAAGATTTCTTAAACCCTAAATTTTCTTTTTTGCAAAATCTGATTTTTTTTTCTCTTCCTACCGATAGAGAGAAGAAACAAAAAGTTCTCACTTTTCAACTTTGATATATTTAGCTTCTTAACCCTCAAAATTTCTCTCCTTTTTCAATTTCCCCCCATGAATATTTAATTTAACTGGTTAGACCCCATAGTATCTGCCAGAAAAAAATTTACAAGATTTCAAAGACAAGAAATTTTCTCAACACATTCAAATGATTCCTTTTGAATCTTAATTGTATACAAAGAAGAAATACTGAAACTTTATCATAAATTATCATCTTTTCAATACATAAATACACAAAGTTAAATGCTTCACTAGCACATAACAACACAACAACAAGAACAGCATCATAAAGCTGAACAAAGGATCACTAATTGATCGACCAAAGAAATACTAAAAAGAATCATATGCTTCTTTTTTTCTCTTTTTTTTTTTCATGATCATTCACCGTTGATCATCAACGATTGAAAAGGAACCTTTTTGATCTCAACGAAAGTCGAATAATCACTCTTCATCGGTTGTTTCCATGGCTCACCATCCATTTGCAAGAAGGCATTTTTCCAATCACCTCCTCTTAGTTCAAATCTAATCGCAGCCGCCTAAATCAACAATTAAAGATCAACAAAACCGAGGTTGAACCGGTTATTTTAGAGAGAAACTGTTGTTGAGTGGTTTTTTCTTAAATACCTGAGCAATGTGCTTAGCTGAGATGATTTCAGCCATTACAAATGAAGCATGCCAACCTTGCTTTAAACCAAATATCTCTATAAGTCCGTCGTCACAATGAGCCTCCACAAATCCTCTCTGTTATAAAAAACCATTCTTGTTAAAAGCTTGTGGAGAAGATATATAACTAAAGGTTAGTGTTATGAATAAAAACGTTACCTTCTCTAAATATTTTGGTCTGAGATTACCCCATGGATGTCTTCCACTTCCGTAGTTGTAAAGATTCAATACCACGATCGATCTCACGCTGATACAAAACCAAACCAAAGAGATTTGTAACTTGTAAGTGAAGCCATGCTTTAGTTTTTAACCAATGATTAAGATTAGTTTATAAATTACCTTTTAGGAACATGGATCTCTTCCCATTCGGAGCAATTTGCTTTTTTAATGTGTATTTTCATAATGTTTCTAAGTCCCCTGCAAATTCATCTTACCACAACATGTCAACTTAAGGGATAGAAGTTTTAGTAGAACATGGAAAACAAAAAGGCTTTTACTCTCTTCACTGAAAAATGGAAATGCTCTAACCTTAAACTAGGATTGCTGACACAAGGCGTGCAAAACCAACCCTGAGTGCAACTGTAACTTGAATAAATAAGCTGCAAAACCGAAACTAGTGTGTGATTCATAATCTCATTACAAAACCGGAAAAAAAACAACTAATTACAGCAACATAGACAAGAATGAAGATTCTGATGTATAGCAACCTTATTTGTAACAGGGCCTTGAGCTAGGTATGGTTTCTCATTGCGAAGATGGTGGAATCCATATGCAACTTGAGCATCCATACCTTGACAACACGAGAAAAGAAAACAACAAATTACCAAAAAAGGACTACTAATACGTAGAAACTTGTTAAGCATATGAAAAGATAAAAGTTACAAACCTATGCTAAAGTAGTTGTAGAACACTCCTTCATAGGACTTTGCTTTAGGAGGTACATCTTTATCAGCATCCAAAGCCTGATCAAGTGCAGTTTCCTCTGTTGTAGGCTTCAAAGAATAAGGAGGATCAACGACTTCCCCAGATGGCATCGACACAACAATCTTCCAGCTATCTAATCGAGAAACGGTACCCAAAGTTGCTCGATGTAATGTTCTTTTCATAGCAGATCTCCAAGCAAAAGGGAATGAACCACCCCAACTAAAACTCCTGGATAGGTCATTTCCTGTACCAAGAGGGATAACTCCAACGGGAGGAATATGTGATTTACCGTCATTGTGAAGCTCACCAAGACATCCAAGAACCCAACCAACAGTACCATCACCACCTGCTACCTATCATCATCATCAATCACCATTGCCACTAACTTAGCAAATCTAATCCTTATTGCTAAACGTAAAGCATTCATGATGTGGAAGTAAGTGTATATATATATACTCACCATGATCCGCATCTTTTCTCTGCATTCTCTTGCACACTCATCTCCTTTGGCTGCCAATGTCTCCAAGCATGCCAAACCATACCGTACAAATTCATGAGGCTTCACTTCTGTGAGATCAAATACCTGTAAAATTACAAATCCAACATGAGCTATCACAAACTAAGTACCAAGTACCAAAAACACACACATAAAATAACTTCACAAAACTCCAAACTATGTCACCCTTCAAACAACAACATAGATTTGCCTACAACGATCCAAGAAATAAAGTTTCCACCATTGCATGATAAGAAAATTTATAACCTTCACTACCAAAGAACATCAACTAAGACAGAACAGTCTAAAAATAACTTCTCCTAAACAGAATGAAAGAGAGAAAAAAAAAACAAAAGAGCTGATCATGTCAGAACAATAAGAATGTGGTTAGCTCTCAGATCAGAGTGAATCCAACAGTCTTTAAAACCCAAATCTAGATTTTTTAAGATCCTCTTCAAAAAACTGAGCTCAGCAAAATTAGTAAAGTGAGCTCATTGACCTGTTCGTCGGTCATCAACTGTTGAAGCCTCTGTTTAAGAACAGGACCATGACGACCTCCACTTTTCGGGTTAATGAACACAACCATTGGAGCGTGAGGAGCCATCTCAGCAGCAGCGCCGCCAGGAAGTAACAGCAAATGATCAGGAACCGCCGTTGAATCTTTCCGCTTGATACAATCTCTCATAGCGAGACGGAGATACTCAGGCATAGCTAACCTCCCTCGAAGCTCCTCTCTATCTACACCAACCCACGCAAGGTTAGCAAAACCGCAACCTTTCATAGTCACCGCATCTTTCTTCGCCGACGGTCGTGTCTCCGCTGGCACAAAATTAGTCGTCGACGCTTCTCCCACTGATCTCGGCGTCTCCTCCATTATCAAATCCTTCGAGAAACAAAACCAAAAACAAAAATTGTGAAGACAAAACAAATAGACTAATTCAATAAAATGTGATATGACAGTTTGGTTTTGTTTTTTTTTTACTACTATAAAAGATTACTTTTCGAAGACAGAGCAAATCAAAACTGGTGTACTTCGATGTTCGTCGTATTTTTAAACGTGTCTAGATTTCCCCGAAAATTAATGTTTCTTTTTATGAAAACAAAAATACCCTTTTTAGCACACGGATTTACAGAACTGCCACTATTAAGTCTTTGATTTTTCTTGTGACCATTTTTTAAGGCGACTGACAAGGAACAAATTTATTTCTTACCTTTAAGTTTTTTTTTTTTTTTTGGTCAAAATTTCTTACCTTTAAGTGAAGCCACTAAAAATATCTGCAAAATTTGATTGATACACGAATATGTAAGTTTATAGAAAGATTGTATTAAATGCTGCTTCTCACGTCAAGATTAGTAAAAAAGGGTAAAAGGGACAATTAATGTAGCAGTGGGACTATGCCAGTATGACATATGGGCATATTTATGATTATTGCCCTACTTGGTGTGTTGGTGTGTGTGTGTTAGATCGTGAAGCTGTCCAAAATATTCATTTTCTTTTCTGGTTAGGAGATAGGCATTTATACATTTATTGCATCTTGCCTTATTAACTAATAACCGGTGAGTTACATATATGATATAACCATTTATTTGAAATTTTTTTTCATTTGCTAGAGAGTAGAGAGAGACTAGAGTCATACATTATTATGTGGATTACAAAGTTACATATATATTATTTCGACGACATTTGTTTCCTCACGTCACCTACCCGGCTTCTTTAAAACTTTTCTTGGCTTTGATTTTATGGAAACAAAGAGTAACTTGTCGATGGTATCAGTCTTTACGTACTAACAACTGAGTAAAAACAAGTATATACAGTAATGGAGGGTGCCATGAAGTGTAACTGTGTGTTGTTGTTGTTGTTTGAGTCAAGTCAAGAGACTTTGACCATAAAGAGTTATAAACATATATGTTTAAATTATGCGGCTAAATTTCACCGGTTTGATCCTGAATTATGTGTTTTCGCTCCTTTTGTGTTGTCTTCTACGGACTCTCTAGTTTACTAAATTAGAGATGTATTATATATATAACGAAATTTATATGTTGATTGGAATCACACCGGTGCGGTTCCTGATTTGCTCTATTGGTTTAGTAGGCTGAGGAGTCCACTCACGCATGGGCTGAGGTGTTGAATTTTAGGATCCATACAACTGTTATCTTAATTTTTCAAAAGCCCATTACAACATATTGGTTAATGGTTTTATGGTCTAATTAATAGGTGTAAATACAAAGGAACTAAACTTCAAATCCAGTTTATTAATTCTCTCATACATAAGTTAGTTTTTATATGGACCAACATAATTATTTCCAGGATTTTTTAATACATCCAAATGCTAATGAAATTCATTATTGTTAATTTGTTATTGGTTAGGCATCCTTTTCCAGTCATAAATAAAATTTGGTCGCTTTCATATGAATTTCAAATTGGATCTTTCTTCAATGGAAATTAATTAAATTGAGTATATTAGCATATAGTGAAGATATAAATAGGTTGAAGTGGAAAAAAAATGAATATGACAGAAATGGAAATTGGACGACTTGCAAAAAGTTGTCGACCGTCAACGTAAGAGGGGAAGAAGGTAGACATGTACTATACATTCACATTTTCTGAACGTCAAAGTCGCGAAACCGCGTCCAAGAAAGGATTTTACGAGTTGAAGAAACAAATTCCAAATATTTTAAGAATCAATTTTCAACTCCTTATTTCTGAACGGAATCAAAATTCTTATATTTCTTCATCTTGAAGAATTTAAATTGCAAGGACTAAAAAAAAAAGTACTACACGTCATGCTATAATCCACATGGACTCGTGCATTTCGAAGTAGCGGAACGAAATCTGTCGGCATTGGCATATGAACCCAATGCTACATTTTATAGATTCCAGTAGTCGAACCTCACTGTCAAAGGAAGAAGCTAAGCAGCCCTAACCAACTCACTTAAGCATTTTAAAAATATAGCTGAAGCCTCAAACCCGCATTACCCTTGTTTGGAACATTTGGGTATTGTAGACTATAGTGGACCAAAAATTTGACGTGGGATTTTTGTTTGATCCGGATTATATTACTTAGAAGTTAGAACTAAACTATTATATTTATATCGAATTATCGATTAAACAATTGCCTAAATCAAATTAATATTTAATCGATAGACTGACTTTTGGGTCTAATTTAGCGTGGTTTGTGTATATCAACTCGAGTCATGAATTCGGACGATGCTGATATTTTAGTTACGCATGGATGCACATACATCCAAGTTTTGTATATGTTGTTGAAGTTACGTAATTTCAAAGATTAGTGCATATCATTAGAAAATGAATAAATAAATAAAGTTAATGTAATTAAGGATGATTTGAAAGAAATAAGTATGGCATCATGTGACACTTGAATCACCTAAAGTACACCTAAGAATTTGTATTTATTATATAAGAAAGAAAAGCGAGCCATCGATGTGATTCTGCCCTACCAATAATGAACTTAATGGGTTTAGTTGAGATTTAAGAATAGGTTTCGTAGCTTAATGACAAATTAGTTTAACTTTTGAATAAATCCTTCATTACAGATTTTAATTTGCCTCTGATCATTGAAGCATCAACTATTTTTCTACATGGAGAGGCCCTTTCTATATGAATTATGATCATCGTTTTTTTTTTACGTCAACTTATGGTTTAATTTTCATTTGAAGCCTTTTTTTCAGTACAACACCTCTTATTAAAACGTTAGCATTCCATCGCTTACTGTAGTAATAAAGATGAAATTTCAGTTCACGTTCATATAAAAAAAAAATGTTTTGTCGGAAAAATATAAGTATTGTTTGTCACCATAGTGGAAGAACAATTGGGTTTAAAACAGTGATGCTTATTTTTCTTTAACTATGTAAATGTGGGGACTGTTTTTGTTAGGTGTTCCAATGGACTCTCCAAAATGTCTAAAATAGCTGAACAATAAAAAGATTCCATGGAATCAATGTTTTCGATGGTCGATAAATCTTATATTTAGTCGTAAGTATAATTTTACACTAAATGGATTGCACTATTTGGCTTTAAGAGGTAATCGCATGAAATCAAAACCCACAAGCTCAATCTTCATGTGGCATTAATTTTTTATAGTACTAAACAACAAAACATATGATAGAATTTGGTGAAATATAAATCAAAACGTTACACAAAAAGAAACATTATAAAATAAAAATTAACTTGCTGAAAGTTTTGTCTTCCGATGTTCTACATCTTTAGCGCTCGGATGTTTCATTTTTTCTTGAATTATGAATCAGAAAAAAAGACTTTGGACAAGTGAAAAATCTAAATGGCGCTGCATATGATAGTCTCTATATGTTTAATAAGTAGCCTTTGACGAAGGCTTTTTCATCTGCCCCATGATCATGTACCTTATGGAAAAAGAAATCGCATTTAAATTTTGTGCTCCTTTAAAATGGAAAAGGTAGACCTTTTTGGGGAGTCCCTAACGCGTCAAAGAGAATTCAACTTTTGTAATGATGAATGCATTGATTGCACAACTAGTCGGTACCTCTCATCTTTTATTGGCCTACAATATTATGGTGAAAAAAGATTACTAGTAAAATTTGGAAGGAAACAACAAAACTCGAACATTCAACGATTTAACGAAGTTAGAAAAGAAAAACTACTATTTGTATTGTACGATTTTTATTTGCTCACTTTAGTAATTATTCAAAAGACAGAGATAAAGGGCAAAATGGAGATAGACAGACACAAGAAGGTCGACAAGAGTTGTACGTGAAGTTGTAATAAATGCAGAAAGCTGAAACTCTTTAACTTCTTTTCAAACAAGCACTTTTTTTTCTCCACAATAAAACTATTCTCTTCTTTGCGTCAGCTTTATTATTTTTGTTCCATCGCTACACGACAATTTCCGTTGTCTCGGAGACCATTATTTTGGATCCGAGAACCCAAAGACCCGGTCGTAGACAGGTACATTTGATTCGGTTTGCAATGTAAACCAGAACAATAGGTCAACTCGAAAATAGTCCAATTCTGATTACGAAGACGATTATTCATAAAGTCCGCATCCGTTTACATTATGCTATTTAGCGGGTTAGTTAATCTTTATAGTTTATACTTTATACTATGTTTCATGTACATGAAAAATAAAAATTCGTGTGTGAGGGTTTTAATAGTATTAAGTTCAAGCTGCGGAAGCGTTGTCTCTTCAAAGATCTATTCATCAGTCTTTAAGAGCAAGAGCGAGATATTTGGCTTGATCTTGATCAAAGATTAGGGGTTTGAGCGACTTTGGCTTATCGAGGCTATATGACCATTCAACAGAGAATGCTCTTTAGATTGGATAATATGGCTAAATATGATGTAACGCCAAGCGTTTGGAGAACACAAATTAGAAGGTAGTCTTATTCATATAGCTGTTCAGATAATCAAATGTTTGTATATGATTCATATAGCTGTTCAGATAATCATATGTTCGTATACATATGTAAGTTGCAAGTGAACAAAGCTAAATGAATAGTAAGATTAGTGACAATGTTAGCGGAACATTTGAAATAATATCTATTTTTAATTGCAGGATTCCTAAATATTTTTTTAATCATGGCTACGGGTAATAATTAAAAGAGATTATTCGAAAGTTGGAAAGAAGAGGTGTGGAACTGGACAAGAGAGGAGTATAACAGAGAAAAGTTTGGTGTAAAAAGGCTGCAAAGGAGTTGGTTAAAAAGTGAGTGAAGAACTCGATAAACGCGTAACCCTAAAGGCAAAGCGTGCGTTACTCTTTCCCCAATTATTTTATCTTTCTACCTTTTCTTCTTTCTATAAAAAAATGATTACGATATTTGTAAAGCTAATTTTGATTTATACAGCGACTACAATATTTCATGACGATGGTAAATCGCATGGAAAAGTAACTTGATTCGACTACTTGCAAGGATTTGTTTCTCCTCCTGTCCTCCATTGTCAAGTGTCACAAATACTAGATTTTCGTAATCCGAAATCCTATTGATCACCTCCTTACATTCGTTGTTTATGGATGTATTAGCATATAATTAGATGGATGTCATAGTAAATCAATAACAAAGTAATTAAAAACACGTATATCGTTGTATGAAACATGAATATATGTAATATTTTATTTCCCATGTATGTATTTTGTGGTCTATGGCATTATTGGTTTCTGAATATATTTGAATCTTGGACAAGTATAGAGTAGTCATTAAGTTTCGTAGGGATGGATAATACAATGATGAGATGAGAGGGGTAACAAATGAAATAAAGACAATATGTTTGGTGTAGAAAGAAGTAAGAGTGAGTTTAGCACAAAAAGATTTGAGTAGAGTTATTAAATAGGTCTCGGAATTTATTGGGTCGGCTTAGCACATCGGCACATGTGATGACCTTACCATTCTTGTCTCTGCATTAAATATTCTTCTATCCAAATAATGGTACAAGGTGAGTTGGTAACAAGATCAATAAAAGAATTCAATAATCTTTGTAATTTATCTTTCCTTGTTCCAAAAGGATGTCAAGTTGTCGTGCAGCAATTGGTTATTATGATATGGTATATAACTCAAGTGTATACTATAGTATCAAATTGCTTATACTTATTTTGGTCCGTAAAATAAAAAACGAAAATACTTATTCTCGTTTTCCTGATTAGAAACGTTTTATAGTAGTAGTAGACTAGTAGTATGTTGGTTACAAAAGGATAGTGACATTTTGGATTTGTATTTTCAGTTCCCAAATCTAAAAGCAAGAAGACTGGCACATGATATATATACATTTTAAAGACAGAGAAGCTATAATAGTCTGAAGCAATCATTCACTACAAAACTTGTAATCTAATTCTATCAACTTTTTATAAGCATGAATAAAAAAAAAAAAAACTTGAATGTGAAGTTATATCTTCAACTAAACTTATTTCAATAAAACATAAATAATGTAAACCAAAAAAAATTCTCAAAATTATAATAGTGACAAGATTATCTGACTCAAATTTAAAATTTCCAAAACTCTTACTTAAAAAAAAAAAGGTTTTAAAAAAGAAAGAGCCTTTTAGATCGGCGGAAAAGAGACAGAGAGAGAGAGAGAGAGAAAAAGGCAAAAATACGAAAAAGGTGAAAAAAGCTTTTTGAGTCGATTCCTTTTGCAGGGATTGCGTGTCTGATTTTTTTCTTTTTTATATATTCAAATACAAAAATACCCACACAAACTATAAATTTTTTTAAAGAGGGAATAAACAAAAACTCAGAACTCACGTTTTAAATAGCGCGTGACATACACCGATCACACGAGTCAAATAAACACTCAAGCGGTATTGTACACGCGCTAAGGCTTAAAACGCGTGAACACTTTTGTCTCATTACTCTCTGACTAGATTCAACCTTTTTTGTTTCGTCATCAAAAACTTTATTAGTTGCGCTCCTTTCCCCCCCCCCCCC
>NC_025696.1:5192323-5207718 GCF_000633955.1 Camelina sativa | reverse complement strand
TTTTTTCCACACTTATCTGATTTAATTAGTAATTTATTTTGGATTATTAATTCTCTTTTTCCATAACGTTTATTTTAGCAGTTGTACTAGTAAGTAGTAACATCAATATCAAATTAGTGGAATAATAATACTAGTATCTGTTAAAAAGTTAAAAAAAAAAAAGAGAATTACGCAAGATTGACACTGAAATCAGAGCATCGTACTCCACCTTTTTAGACATATCTTGGTATTTTAATTTGAGTGTATGTGAATAAAAAATGATACTTGAATCTTAACTAAAATGTTACGAATTGTAATTGGATGTTAATTAAGAAAATAGGACTAGGACTATGTGTTTTTTTTTTCAAACCTAGTTAATGACTTTGAGGCATTTTGTCCCACTCATACAAAAAAGGTTAATTTCGTAGTTTTAAACACTTATAAAATATACTTTGGCGTCGAATAAAATTTCAAATAGGTTATGAGAGCGTTTTATAAAGTTCTTTGTGAAGAAGCCAAATGATCCAACCTTCAACCAAAAAAAAGAATTCAAAAAACAAAGCATCTATTTTTTACCTTTCTGTTGATCAGCCTTTTGTTTTTCCTGTAAAAAGCCACCTTTTGTGTTAAAAACAACTCTTTTTTTTTTCTTCCTCTCTATGCATTTTGCGTGACCCTTTAAAAAGTTTTTTGACATCTTCTTGGCCGGTCCAAAAAGTTCTTTATGCAAAGGTTTCTTCTTCTCCTTCTTCTTTATAAGATAAACAAAAGTTGAAAGAAACCCAAAAAAAAAAAAAAAACTCTTTCTTGCTAAAGATGAGAGCAGGTTTGGTTACAATACAGCAAACGCTAACGCCGGAAGCAGCGACTGTTTTAAACCAGTCTATAGCCGAAGCAACACGTCGTAACCATGGCCACACCACGCCTCTCCACGTGGCTGCTACTCTCTTATCTTCTTCCTCTGGTTATCTCCGACAAGCTTGTATCAAATCTCACCCTAACTCTTCTCACCCTCTCCAGTGTCGTGCTCTTGAGCTCTGTTTCAGCGTCGCCCTCGAACGCCTCCCTACTACATCTACAACAACAACAACAACAACCACTACTTCGTCTTCTTCTTCTTCTTCACCGTCTCAAACGCAAGAACCGCTTCTTTCTAACGCTTTGACCGCGGCTTTAAAACGCGCTCAAGCTCATCAACGACGTGGTTGTCCTGAGCAGCAGCAGCAACCTCTCTTAGCCGTTAAAGTCGAGCTCGAGCAGCTTATAATATCGATTCTTGATGACCCGAGTGTGAGTCGGGTCATGCGTGAAGCTAGCTTCTCTAGCCCCGCCGTTAAATCAGCGATCGAACAGTCGTTGATGATTGGTAACAACTCTGTTTCTTCTAACTCGAGACAAACCGGGATTTTAAACCCGTCTTCAATTGGGTTTGGTTATCGTTCCGTACCGACTCCGGTTAACCGGAATCTTTATCTCAATCCCCGGTTACAACAACACGGCGTTGGGATGATGATGGTACAGAGGAGGACCGATGAAACGAAACGGGTCATTGAGATTATGATCCGAACCCGGAAACGTAACCCGGTTCTCGTCGGAGACTCAGAGCCTCACATCCTAGTGAATGAGATTCTCGAGAAGATCGAGAACGGCGAGTTCTCCGACGGACCGCTTCGTGACTTCAAGGTGATCCGTTTAGAGAAAGAGTTAGTTTCGCAATTAGCGACGAGGTTTGGCGAAATCTCCGGTTTGGTAGAGACTCGGATCGGTGGTGGTGGCGGTGTTGTTCTTGATCTCGGCGATCTGAAATGGTTAGTGGAACATCCGGCTGCGAACGGCGGAGCTGTGACGGAGATGAGGAAGCTTCTTGAGAGATACAAAGGAAGGTTATGTTTCATTGGTACAGCTACTTGTGAGACTTATCTACGATGTCAAGTTTATTATCCATCAATGGAGAATGATTGGGATCTTCAAGCTATGCCCATCGCCGCCAAAGCATCGTCTCTTCCGGCGATGTTCCCAAGGTTGGTTCGGTTCTTTATTCAATTTGAAGTTTTGATTTTTTGAGTAAAGTTTCAATTTTTATTTTTTACTTATGTTTTTGTGTTGGTTAGACTTGGGAGCAGTAATAACAACAACAACGCTATGTTATTAAGCAATAACATTATTTCGATTGAGTCAATATCTCCGACGAGAAGCTTTCAGATTCCGATGAGTAAAATGAGCTGTTGCTCTCGGTGTTTGGAGAGTTATGAAAACGACGTAGCTAAGGTGGAAAAAGATTTAACCGGAAATAACCGGTCGGTTTTGCCACAGTGGTTGCAGAACGCTAAAGCTAACAACGATGATGGTGACAAGAAACTTGTAAGTTATTTTGACAAAATTAGTTTCCATTCCAAGATATTATTATGAAGGAAAGAGAATGTTAATTTGATTTTGTTTAAATGTTGTAGAGGAAAGATCAACAGATTGTGGAGTTGCAGAAGAAATGGAATGACTTGTGTTCCCGTTTACATTCGAATTCAGAAAGAATCGTTTCTTCTACGTTGCCTGTGATGAAACTAAACTCAAGATCGGACATTACTCCACCAGGGAGTCCGGTCGGGACGGATTTGGTTCTTGGACGGGCTAACAGAGTTTTATCCACACCAGAGAAGAAGAAGACCAGAGAAGGGTGTTTCGGAAAGCTAGGAGATTCGTTTGATATCGATTTGTTCAAGAAGCTACTAAAAGGCTTAGCGAAAAGCGTTTGGTGGCAGCACGATGCAGCGTCTTCGGTAGCTGCAGCGATCACAGAATGCAAACACGGGAACGGGAAATCAAAGGGTGATATATGGTTGATGTTTACAGGTCCAGACAGAACAGGGAAGAGCAAAATGGCATATGCGTTATCAGATATTGTCTCGGGGAGCCAACCGATAACCATCACCCTCGGTTCTGGTTCCAGGACTGACGATGGTTTAAACCTCCGTGGTAAAACAGCGTTGGATAGATTCGCGGAAGCGGTGAGAAGAAACCCTTTTGCGGTTATTGTTTTGGAAGACATCGATGAAGCGGATGTATTGCTACGTAACAACGTGAAGCTAGCGATGGAACGAGGGAGAATCAGTGATTCGTATGGCCGCGAGGTTAGTCTAGGAAACGTTATTATAATCCTTACCTCGAATTCATCGTTCGGTTCAGCTGAAAACGTTACTCCTATCGATGAAACACGACTAGAGTCTCTGGTGGTGAGCAGAGGATGGCAGTTAAGGCTCTCTGTTTGCAACAACAGCAGCAAAAACCGTAAACGAAAACCGAACTGGCTTTATAGCGACAATGAACAAACAAAGCAGAGGAAAGAGATCTGTTTCGACTTAAACGAGGCAGCCGAATTCGATTCATCAAGCGATGTAACGGTCGAGCACGATCAAGAAGATAATAATGGCAACCTTGTTCAGAAGCTAGTGGCGTTAGCAGATGATACCATACTCTTTAGACCGGTTGATTTCGATTCGATCAAGAACCGTACGGCGGAATCTTTAAAGAAACGTTTCTCTAACGGTACCGTGGAGATTGAAGACGATGCTTTAGAGAGAATAGCTGGTGCGATTTGGCTAAGTAAGATCAGCTTAGAGGAATGGGTTGAAGAAGCAATGGGTTCGAGATTGAATACCGTGAAATCTCGAGTTTCGTCTACGGAAGATTCAGTGATTAGGATTGAGCTTGAAGATGATCTGAGTGATAGAATCTCCGGAGGTTATCTTCCGAGTAGTATCAGAACGGTGATCGTTTGATTCTTTTTTGTGTGTTTCCGGTGAAAGATAGATTCGTAATTATGAGAATTGGTGAGGGTAAAGATGTAAATATTATGATGTCTCCGAACCGTCTTTTGGCGGGGTCAGGAAGAGTTCGGTAAAATATTTAAACAGTTAAAAAATAATCAAAATCAACGGCTAAAAATAATAACTCACAGACTTATGAATGAAGAATTAAGATATTAAAATGGTAAAATAACGAGGGGAAATTAATTAACAAATAGAGGTTTTATTGGGGACATAGTAGATATATGACTTTTTTATAATTCAAGGTTACATTTGATTATTCTTTCGTATGTTACTTCTTGGAGTTTTGTGGAATATATTAATATCGTCTCGTAGTATATATCGAATTTTATGAAAAACTATATACTAGTAATAAAGTTTTGTAATATTCAGGAGACATTTATTTCAGTAGAAAGTTGTACACTTTTAAAAAAATATTAGGTGGGTTCGGCTAGTATGTGGTTTGTCTTTATTTCACCTTTTTAGAATGAAAGCAGCAAATCCAACCACTCCCATGGACCAAATTATTTATTAAAGATATCCTTCGACAATATCAGACTAATAAATAACTCACAGCTTTTTTTATATAATTATATATGTATGACATTTTTATTGGATTTTTTTTTGTAGCTAATGGTTTAATATTCATTCGAAATAACCTGGAAGATTGATAATGATTTTTTTTTTTTAACAAAAAAGGTTTATATTGTTTTCTTACTTGATAGCTAATTCAAGGAACCTCGTGCATGTTTTCATTTGATATTTTTGTATAGTTTCCGGTGGAGCTGTTCCACTATATGATGTTTCTAATCACTTTATTAGTATCTTTATATTTATATTATATACAACAAATTTGGACATGATTTTGTTCTTAGTTCTAAAATTTTAAACATCAAAAACTCTAATCTCATAGCACTTATTCTACTCTTTTATTTTTGAATCAACAGCTCATATTCTTTAAACCATCATAGTTTTTAGAATTTAGGTTTTAATTTATTTATGGATATTCTCCTCCATTGATAAATATAAATCAACAAAAAAATACATTTAGTCACGTTTTATATTGATCTACATTATCGGCATCTACCAAGTTTTTTATTGTCCAGTGCTATAGGATCTTCAACAGTGTATTAACATCTAGATTTAAACTCAACTTTTTTTTATAGTTCATAGAGTTTAAATTAGGATCTTCACAATTTGGGTTTTAGATTCATAGGAATGTAGTCGTCTTTGAGTGTCACTTGGTCAATACGCGATTAGTTCAGAACAAAGTTGAAAACTACCAAAACGTGTTCAAAATTTCAAATGCGATCGGACCATACGTAGTGTGATCGGTCCGTTCTTTTGTGCTCTTGGGGTCATACTTTGAATTTCTATCATTTACTATGACCAATTGATTCAAAGCCTCAACCTACAAACCGGTCAACTACCGATAATAAATTTAAACCTAACAAAAAACGTATGATAACTATGAAACGACTACGACACTTTGTCTAGTGATCTATAACTACATGACGCCATAGCTTTTCATTTTCAATTTAGGACTGCTAGATCTAATTTTAATCATATGTAATCTCGAACTACTAGCTAATATATTTAACAGCTAATATGAAAGGAGTAGTCACATTCTCTTTTGGACATTAATATCTATATCTACCACTTAACAACTACATGCATGCCTAGTGAATTCACATGGTCCATATGCCTTGTACATATTATTGTATTTTATATTGGATTTATCTATGAAAATTCACTAGGCATGCATGTAGTGAAAATTTCACATAGTCTGAATTTTATATTGGATTTATCTATGAAAATTCAGACTAATTTCAAATTCAATATTGTAGTCTCTATTATTGTATAGTACATATAATTGAAAGTCGATATACGACACGAAGTACATATTTTGTAGACCTTATAATATTTGTTTGAAAGTTTTTAGATGTATTCTGAATTACTCAACCAGTGTTTTTTTTACTGCAATAGTCGTGATATACTTTTGGCTTTTGTAAGTCAAATAACTTCGGTTCCCTGCTAGACACTTGAAGACAAAGCCTCCAAAACTGCCTTTTCTCCTAGTAATATCTATGAGTGGGAAGATAAGGCTGAAGTTTTGTGGTACTTACTTTATACATAATACTCCGATACTTTTTGAGTATTAAAAATGTGGATTTGTTTGAAATAAAGCAGGTCATAACCTAATTATTGACAACAAATAATTAAGGGGATATACTATAATATTATTTTGAAATAAAAAGGATTTTTGCCAAGGAGAAGCACTAGAACAAGGAGAAGACAAACCAAAACATGCCTTTATATCGTTCAATTGTTTAGTTATATATTTTGGACCTCATGGTCTCTCTCTATCTTTTTTGGTGGATTTGCATTATGTCTCCTCACTTCTTAGCTCTTTCTTATTTTAAATATTTTTCTTAGTTAAGTATATCATCAGCCAAAAGTAAGAAAGATTAAGGCAGTCGACACTGCAGTAGTTGAGAATTCTTATATATTAAATTAGATTCAATTTATCTCACAGAAAGATTCATCATACACCATGCCAATACTTGATCTTGAAGTGACAAAAAGAAACTCATTCTAACACCAATGTGAGAGTGTAATTGAATAGTCTTCAAGTGGAAAATAAAATAATGCAGCAAATGCTGCAACTTTACTCAAAGACCTGTTTCCTTATTTAATACTCTCTCCGTTTCAAAATATAGGATGTTTTAAGCAAAACACGCAGATTAAGAAATCTTTATTTTTAACAAGTTCAACCAATCAGAAACAATACTGCATAATATAAAATACTAAACTAATCTAAAAGTTGCATTGAAATTTGAAAACATCCTATATTATGAAACAACAAACTTCTCTAAAACATCTTATATTTTGAAACGGAGGGAGTACTATATTTTTGTAGTCTTTTCTCTTTAATTATTATAATTATAGCCGTGAAAAGTATGTGAAGATAATGATTTACGAATATAAGTATGGATTAAATTATAACTAAAAGGGCCAAGGGGTCGCAGATCTCAACCTTACATGATTGAAACCTAATGTTGAATTTTAGCTTTTTGTAAAGGGGACATGAACTTGACTTATGTAGTGAGCAACTACACACTATAAGGTACAACTACTATGGCACATCTTAACATATGCATAATGCATGAATGTCTACTTTTATAATATATAGGTTACTTTTAACAATTAAAATGAGAAGTCGAATAACTAACTTCAGTGAAACTGCATAATCTCAGTTAAAGATGTTTTGGCTTTTCAAATAAGGTCGGAAACACTAATTATATGTTAATAACTTAATATTGTAGTGTACTCGAAATTTCTAGAAATTATTTCAATGAATTAATATATTAAGACTTTTTAAATCTACTGCTCATAATCCATGATTACATTGAGCCGGTCTTGTGGCCGGCCATTTCGAAAAGGAAACCCCAATATGTATGTAATCTTGTAATATAGATTATAGATTATGATTTGATCCGACATCCCGGTCAGTAGAGAAAGCAGGTAAACATTCCCATGGACCAAACTCATCATTTGTATGATCTTAAGCCTTACTTTCTTTATATTATTTTCCAAAGAAATTTTTCCATCATTTATATTATTTATAAACTTCTTGCAAAACATGCTCAAGAAGTTTAACATTTTTCTTACCACGACATATTGGCTTTTCACGAGTGGGCTTACACACATCTTTTATTTTCCTTGTTAGTTCATGAAATTGTGGGAAGCTGTTTACGGTAGCATAAGTTCTGACTGTGATACTGATATGTACACATAATCTATTTCTACTTCCTCATCTTTACATTCAGAGAATTTAGAAACGAGTTCTTTAATCGTACAACAAAACTAATTTTCCAAGCTTATATTACAAAATATGTTTTAAGTGTACAAAAACCAAAACCCGTCTTGAGTTTCTTTCTTTATGTCTTCCAAAGGACACCAGTAAACTTAAATGTGAAGTAGTGTTCTTGTCATAAAAATCTCCTGTGGATAAAAGTCAGCTTTCCTTTTCTGGTAATCAGTCAATCATCTGGCTCAGCAGAGAAATCAGGCTCTTCGGGTTTCTTAAACCGAGGCAATTCAACATCCTTAACTCTCTGAGCTGCAACACCACGTCTTGTATTAGCTGCAAAGCGCGAAGCCAAAACCATAACTCCAATGTTCATCTTTGTTCTAGGACTCTGCTCAACACACTCTTCTTCTTCTTCTTTTTCTTCTTCTTCTTTTTCTTCTTCTTCTTCATTGTGCATCGATTCAATCGCAGTGAGATTATTCTCCATAACTCTTCTCTTGTACCTGCGCCAAGCGGCTTGTATGAAGCAAGCAGCCCAAGTCCTCCAATGGTGAGAGTAGAATCTGAAAGTATGTTGAAGCTTCTTGCTGTGTAACCGCCTAAACTGATTCGCTACAAACTTCAAATCTTCAGCTCGAAGAGCGAATGCTTCGACTTCAACTAATGCCCTAACTGTTCTTGTAGAAGACGGCAAATTCAAGGTTGATTTTGGAAGCAAAGCCCAAGAAAGAAGCTCTTCCCCACAGAAATCTCCAGGTCTTAGTATTATCGTGTTGAAGAAACCAGTTCTGCCTCCATTGGTTGTGGAACTCTCGAGTCTACCTCTGATGATGAAGAGCATCTCTGAGATCAAGTCACCTTCACGTACAAGGTAAGTCCCTTCAGTACATAGAGAAGAAACCAGGCGCTCACATATCGCATCAAGCAACTGATCATCCATTTGAGAGAAAAATGGGACCTGCATAATTCAGAGATAAGCATTTCTGCGATAAATTATCGCAACTAGCACTACAACCATACTTAGAGAGCTTGACGTGTAAGTAGTAAAAGTTGAACCATTTGTTGCATGAACAAAGTAATAGAAAGGCTTACTCTTCGAACAAGATCTAAACATAGGTGACGTTGAATATCACGGCGAAGATCAGTGGGTAAACTTTGCAGGAGAATCTCTTCATCAACTCCCCTTGTTGCAAGCCACTTATACTGCTCATATCCCCTGACACGGTTTCTCAATTCTTCAGGAAGTTGGCGATGTCTCATCCACTCCTCTGTGTCTCTTTTCTTCAACCTCCATTCCTCAAGCCGTACAGTCAAAGATTGCAGATATGTCTAACAAACAAAAGGCAAAGCCAAATAAACATAAGAACAAAAAAAGCAGAGACTTCTAAAACTTAACCTAATGCAAGAAGCCATACCTGCATATTTCCAATGAGATGTGCAAAGAGGACAAGACCAAAGATTGCAATGAGAACAGCAAATGTGGTTTCTCCCATGAACATGGTCGTGGACAAATTCTGGCCATAAGAACTAGGATATGATAATAACAGGAAAAGACCATCAGATTTTAAAACTTGTAATCGAAAAAAGGAGAGTAGTATATATCAAAGACTAACTGTTGATGATCTCTGTAATTACCTAAGCTGTTGCAATCCCCACCACAAACAGTAGAAATATCTCTCAAAAAAGTCTGAAGACACAACTTTTTTAGTGATTGCATTCCCGAATATCCCATACTTGAACTCGCCATTACGTGCATCACAGAGTTTGAACACTTTGGTGACATTTGCCCAATTCATCTGTTGTACGTCATACATTGAATCACAGTCTAAGTAATAGAGCTGACAGTTGTTGACAAGACCATCTTCTCTGTTGCATTTCGATTTCCAGCATGATGTATATCTATCAACTGATAATATATACCATGCCGCACCAAGCACCTGCTCAAACAAAAAAAAACAAAAGCCTTGTTATCATATTGTCGATAATAGTCATAGTATTGGAAGGTAAAAGGAGAGGACTTTATTCATAATCATACATGACTAGCTAGCATGTATAGCAAAAGATTATAAGCAGCTCCAGCCCAAGCAGTCTTTGTAACAACTCCAGTCGCTTTAACGATTTGAGAACTCAACGGAATGATAAGATAGAATCTAGGGATGTACTGGAGGAGCACAATCAAAGCAATGGCATTGTTGTTATGATCAAACCGGTAACTTTTTGTGGTCGATATAACAAACCAGATAACTATCTGAGGGAGTGGTAACGTCGCAATGAGATCAATGATGAAGTCAGACTTAAGATACCTCCAAGCAATTGCCTTGGGATCCATCACAAGCTCACCTCTACCAAACACTCTAGTACTTGAATTGGGAGCAATGAAACCAGTCCTAAACTTAATGAAAATGTGAAGCAAGTAGAAAAGATCCGCAATTGTCCTGAAGAAGGTAACAAGGATACTTAAACTCGTATCAGTCCTTGCACAGGGATAGTTCTTATCTCCTCCAATGGCTGGCACGAAGAAATACAACGGATCGATGAAAAGAGCAACCATACAGGAGACAATGAAGACCCAGTTCCATTTCAAGACAATCTCACTCCCTGGATCAAGAATGGTCTTGTACCATGAGACTTTAGAAGATTTGGACTTGTTGTTGTTGTTGTTGTTGTTGTTAACTTTAGAAGCATCAGTGTATCTAAGTCTATTTCCAGGTAAGAGATGATCAGGTCTTAGTGCTGAAGGTAAAGAGAGCTTATAAGATTTGCTCATTGGATCATTCACTGCCCATATAGCTTCTTTGCTTTCTTTCCCTTCTGAATAAAACCTGCAAAGCAACAATACACAAAACTCCAATCTGTAATCTTAACCCTAAAATAGAGTATAACCCAGTACCCAAAATCGAAACTTGAGCTTTTGATTTAATAGAATTCCACTTGTAATATCCAACAAAGAGACAAATCTAAAGCAAAGTTTTGATTTTTATTTCTGGGCTAATCAAAATTTCACGAATTTTAATGAGAGAGAGCTAGTATGACCCGTAACGTAAATCTAACGGAGGATTCAGAAACTGAAGAAGAAAATAAAAACTTACATAAGAAGCTTGTCCTTCCTTAACTCCATTACAAGAAGCTCAAGCTCAAGTAACTAAACCACGTTTTGATCTAAANCAATACACAAAACTCCAATCTGTAATCTTAACCCTAAAATAGAGTATAACCCAGTACCCAAAATCGAAACTTGAGCTTTTGATTTAATAGAATTCCACTTGTAATATCCAACAAAGAGACAAATCTAAAGCAAAGTTTTGATTTTTATTTCTGGGCTAATCAAAATTTCACGAATTTTAATGAGAGAGAGCTAGTATGACCCGTAACGTAAATCTAACGGAGGATTCAGAAACTGAAGAAGAAAATAAAAACTTACATAAGAAGCTTGTCCTTCCTTAACTCCATTACAAGAAGCTCAAGCTCAAGTAACTAAACCACGTTTTGATCTAAACAAAGCAAAATTAGAAACAGAAGTTTATAAAAATCATTGCTTTCACACTCTCTCAGTCTTACTCGTTTCAAATCTGAGAAAGATGAATCGTGGTTTTGTTTAATTCCTCCGGAGAAGATTGAACGAGGGAAGGAATTTACTGAGTCACGGGACGAGTCAGGGAGCGTATCTTCTTTTGTCTTTTTATTTCACACCTTTAAAGAAAAGCAAATCGGAAAGGATATTTGTTTCTTTTGGGAATATTTGAGCCATCGGAAAAATAAGTAGGACAAGAAGTCAACAACACATTTGACTATGTGACATAGTTTTAGTTAATCAAAGTCATTAGTACAAGTAAACACTAATTAGACAATGCCACCTTGCTTACAAAACCCTTTTTTTAGTCTCGTACGAGTTTACAATGATACGTACTAAAACAGTAAACACCTACTTAGACAATGCCACATTGCGTAGAAAACACTTTTGTTTAGTTTTGTAGTCAGATCCAATCACAATCACTTATCCCACTGAATCACTCATAGTTTCACCTTCCAATCAGAAGCAGAAACATTGATGATTAACCATTGAATCTCAAGTGAATTATGAGAAAAATCATCAAGGTAACATAAGCAAACATGCTTAAGTTAAGTGACAAAATTGACAACATGTTTATCTGTATTTCCACTGAAGTCTCATGTTCTCAAATATAATCAAACTTCAAACTATACTGATTAATTTCTACAGAAACTCATCATTCTCTATTTGGATCTAATTCAAAACAGTGAAAGAAACAAAGCTTCAATTGTGGAGCTTTATAAAAACAACAAGACACTGTACATGATTATAGATGATGGAAGAAAAAAACAAAATTGCTGCTAACAAGATCATAACAAATCAAAACGAACCAAACAACACTTACAAATCTACTTAGAAAACACTAACATCTTCACCAATTCAAAAAGCTTTCACCTTCAGGTCTCCATCTTCTCCCTTCATCAAATCTATAAACCCTATCCCTACAAATCGGACAAGTCGGGACTTTCATCAACCACAAGTCAACACACTTGCGGTGAAACACATGCCCGCATCGAGGCAGCTTCCGACACCACTGCCCTTGTCTGAATCCATCGATACAAACCACACAATCGTCGCTTCCGTACTCTGTTATAGGACTAGTAGGCTCACGAAACTTGAATTGGGGAAGCCTCTTCACGCATCTTGGAGACAACCCATCAGAGTATTCGTGACGACGATAACGACGGAGACGGTAGCGGTAGTTCCGGTGAATAAACCAGTAGAAAGCGAAGAAGAAGGTGAAGCCAAGAGACGTGAGGATAAAGAGGAAGGCGGTTACAGCTACAGGGATCATAATCAGACCAACGAGAAAGTTTGAGAGAATCTTCGTTGGTAAATTCTTCGTGTTCGCCTTTGGTAGCGGCGGAGACGGAGATGGCTCGCCGGAGATTGAGCCGCCATCGTACGACATCGACATCGGACCGGATTGAGACGGAGATGAAAAATCTTCACTTTAACGAATCAAACACTTACTCTGTTTAAGAAGATGTATAAAGGAGAGATCTTTATGGATCTTCAAGATCGAAATATGGATTCAAAGTAAGTTGTTTTACAAAGGGTTTGTCTGGTAGAGGAGGTAACGCTAGTGTGGATTTTATATTTATATGCGGGAATATTCGGACATTTGTTAATAATCAGTTTGACGATAAACTAGTTTTTGTCCTTAAAATACTTATAATTAACTCATGACTATCGTGAGGCAAAGTCTCTTTTATACCTTATTTTCATATTTTGACAAGAAAATTTTGGACGTTTTTGTTGATGTTTTGTTTTGATCGTTCACATCCATAATTAGTTTATCTAGTATTATGCTTGCTAAACTCATGGAATATAAAACAAAAACTTTTCGTTGGCTCAAATACTTTTCGTTGGCTCAAATACTTTAGCTGATGGTGGGTTTAACGAAAAAAAACTCATGCTAAAAGGTAACGAGTCTGTTCACTTGTGGGAGTAATCAATCAGTGCTAGCTCGTAACCTTGGATTATGAAAAGATTAAGCGTAGGTAAACACAAACGTAGAGACGTTCTTGATAAACAATGTAGATTGAAGAAAACTAGAGGAGAAAACAAGGGGCGAACGCAAAACAAGACTAACACATTCAATTCAAGGATAACGTATTGGTGATTATATTATAAAAAGGACAAAAGGGGGGTTCAGTTTCGGTTACAATTATTATTAGTATATCTGAGCTTCCTATCTGGTAATGCCGGGTGGGAAGTGATAGGGACAACCCGACAAAGGGCAGCTTCCTTGGTAACTCCATTCCTCTTTATATCACCAGTAGTCCAGTACCATACCTTTCTTTCAGATTCATCATTTCGCTGCAACATTTTTAATGTTATCTCATTCTTTCTCACATTTTCTTGGTTTATTCCGCGATTTCGATCCGGTTATATCCGGTTTAACTTGGTTTTTAGAATAGTGTCTCCTTGTCATGCCCATTTGGCCCATTAACTATCGCCTTCTAAACCGGCTTATAGGTTGCAATTTTTTATCGACTGTCCCATTTATATATTAGTCCATAAATTTTGATTTCACTACATTTTAGGCCTAATGGTATACAATATAATATGCCTTACATGAATGTATTGGATCATAGAACTCTGTTTCGTGGGAGTGTCAAAAGAGAAATTTCTATGGCAAATTTCATCAGCGTAGTTTTTTTTTTTTTTTTCAACCATTAGGCCACAACTGGCCGGTCCATTAGCCAAATTCATGTAGGAACCAGGACTCGATCCTGGGTGTGGTGGTGCCTTATACAAATGGATTTACCTTCTGCCACTACACTAATGTCACTTCACTCATCAGCGTAGTTTAACAAACCTTTTCTGGAGTCTTGACTATTAACTATAAACTAAGCAATATCCCATGCTTAAAGCACAGATCAACATTTAAAAAATAATTATAATAGAATAATAAAAATTATTGTTTTATTTTTAAAAAAAAAATATTTTGTTTGAGATAATATTTGTTTTTAATTATTCTGTAAATCTATATATGTTTTCTTGAATACTAACTATTTTAGAATATTAAAGTATTTAATTTTTGACTTATATATATTACAGTTCTATATTGTTTGTTTGTTGTATTTGCATCATTATTTTGTGAAATATGAAGCAGTAATTTTAATATTACAATTATGAACAAATAAAATTTATTAATTTATCAGCTATATAAATTTAGTTTTACCAATCCGCCAATGTAAAAATTAAAACACACATTTTATTTTTATAGATTGAGTAATATATCTTTGTTTTTTAAAGTTCAAATCACAACATATGTAGAAAAATAATCTGCATTTTATTAATCATAAGTATTATATAAAAATTCTAAATAATTTTTTAATAAAATAAAATAAAGATGATATGAGAATCGTAATTTGAAATTTTAATAAAATACTCAAAATCTTATTATTAAAAATAATTATATCGACTACTTGGATATAAATTCTTAGTTTTTGAAATTCTGATTTGTTTATATTTAAAAAAAATATATTTTGTAATTTTCGTCCATTTATGAGAGAGAGAAAATATTTTTTAAACTAATAATTATTTAAAATCAATGGCATGACAATGTAAAATTAAAGAAGAAAATAAACTCTATTATATTAGCAGTTAATTTTTATTTTTTATTTTCTTCAAGTACAAATTAGTTTTGATTTGAATAGATTTCTTTTATTTTTTCTAGATTTTATTATATTTGATCTATCAGCTTTTTTATTTTTAATTAATTCTAGTTATTTAATTAATTGATTAATCTTAATTAATTTTTTCGAATGGCTATTGAATGTAATTTCTTACACATTTTAAGGTTAGTTTCATATTTGTACTTCTCAATTAATATAGTAGTATATTTGCATATCACATGAGGATATATACAATAATATTCTAAACCTTTTTAGTCAACACAGATAAGTAGAATCTAAATATTACAACTATACACATGTTAAAAAAATGGGAACAGATCAAAGAAATTACAATGGTAAGCAATTACAATACATGCATCTTTAGAGTTAGTCGTATGGTACATATCTAAAGATGCATGTATTGTAGAGTTAGTCTTATATGATACATATCTAAAGATGCATGTATTGTAGAGTTAGTCATATGATACATATCACATATGAAATATATAAATAGTCAAATAGATATGTTGCATTTCAGATATAAACATTCTTATTTGTCTTTTTTCTTGACAGACAAAGAGAAAATAAATAAACAAATAAAAACACGTACGTAGCATAATGGGTAA
>NC_025696.1:5151919-5192263 GCF_000633955.1 Camelina sativa | reverse complement strand
ATGTTGCATTTCAGATATAAACATTCTTATTTGTCTTTCTTGACAGACAAAGAGAAAATAAATAAACAAATAAAAACACGTACGTAGCATCATGGGTAAAAATATTCTTGTTTTTTCTACCGTTCTTGTTTTTCTCTTCTTTACATCATATGCAACTCCTGGAATTGGAACTTTCTACACGACTTACACTCGTAAGAATCTTGTTTTACATTCTGTTTTGTGTCTAACCAAATATAATTTAGATAAACAATAAACTTATATATACATTTTGATATCTAACTATATAGCGAAATGTTATAAAAATCATAACGACCATTGGTCTTTTATTTCATGTTTGATAGCATCGGCATGTTACGGAGGTAAGCAAGAAGGAGTGTTCATAGCTGCAGCGAGTGATCAATTATGGAACAATGGTCAAGTTTGTGGCAAAATGTTCAGAGTGAAATGCACCGGAGCTCGTAACGCCGTGCCTCACCCTTGCACCGGAAAATCCGTAATTGTCAGAATCGTCGACCATTGTCCCAGTGGCTGTGCTTCTACGATCGATCTTTCCCGAGAAGCTTTTGCTCAGATCGCTAATCCTGTCGCTGGGATTATTAACATTGATTATACTCCGTAATTATTTCTCCCAGTCTTTACCACATATATCCTTTAACTATAGAGAAGAATCATATCCAAGGGTTTATTAATGAGATTGTTTTATTTGTATTTCAGGGTCTAAACGTCGATGAAGTTCTCAAGGAAAATAAAGCTCAAGTCTAGAAAGTCCTAATAGAAAATGTCTAGCTAGCATCACGATTCACGAGTTTGTAATAGCGTTTCAATATATGATTAAAAATCGTCCACATTCATATACAAAATACACGATTGCATATTAAACAATAACGACCATCCAAAAAGAAATTACTATATAAAATAGTTTTAGATTTTGTTTAATTTACTTTTCATTTTCATTTTAAAACAATTTATACCTTACTTGTTTTTCTTAACATTAACATAATTTAGTAAATAGAAGTGAGAAAAAATGAATAGAATATGTAACTGGAAATTAGTACAACTATCATTGATCACATCAAAGAAATGCTTGCGACAGTTAACAGGTTCTGTTATGTATCATATACCACCAAATAGAGGGTTGTAACTTAGCTTGATCTAACATCGAGATTGAGTGAACATATCTCAACAAATGTATGAAACTAAGATGCATTCATCCTATTTTATCAAATGACAAAACATGTTCATTATAGTGCATCCCAAACTACTCGGACAATTCAACAAAAACCCCTAATCCCAGCTAACTCATTCCAACTTCGATGAATCGCAGATTTAACAGGTTACCAAAGAAACCCAACCCGGAAGGAAACCAAATCAACCTGAGGTTAAGAACTTAAAATAGTCGGATGTTTCTATGAATATGAGGAGATATGGACTTGGGACTACAGATAACCAAACTATCAACATTAGAAAACCTATAACAGAGCTCTGCCGCAAACAAAAAATGCTTACATGATTGCATAGAAGTTCACAAGAAGAGAGAAGAAAAGAAAAAGACAAAGCTTATATATATAATTTGACCAGTTTCGTTTAATATTTACACAACAAAGAGAAGAAAAATACAGACTTCAATGTGGCAAAGTATCTCTTCAGTTGTCCATATTGTTGTTTCTGCCTAAATTATACTGCAATTAGGAACTGACCTTTTGAACACATAGGACCGAGTTTCAAACTCGCTCATCGTGATAACTCATTCATCACCTTTTCACCTAACGCCTAGTCCCGTTCAATCTAAACTTTTCATGACATCCTGCAAATGTTGAAAGTTAACTAACAATGAAGTTTTGAGCTTCAAGAACACATGTAAAGATCAAAAGGGGGGAAAAGAAAGTCAACACTAAAAACTTACGAGTAGGAAGGATCGGGGAAACGCTGATTTTGATTTTGAGAGCGTCGATAATAGAAAGAACTTCTTCGTTTCCAGATGCCATAAAGAGTCTCAGAACTCTCTCATTCAATTTCCCAGCTTTCAATGTCCTCTTTACATCACCAACCAAAACACAGCAAGCGAATCAATTAGAAACACAGCATCTCAACCATATCTAACGAATCAAAATAACTCAAATTCATCCACTAAACCAACAGATTGTAACACAAAAACAATTCCTCACACTACTAAGGAACCCTAAGCTCTAAAGCTTTACACTTTCACCTAAAAAAATCCTCACTTCTCACTTCTCAGAATCAAAGGAAGATAACCTAAAAATTCCAACTTTACACTTAATTCGAAAAACCCAGAAAACCAAAGAAGGATTGAGGTTAAAAGTTATTTTACAGCGAAGAGGTCAAGGATGATGTGATCAGGTAGATGGGAGAGATCGTTGATGCGAGAAAGGTTCAACACGGCGGCGTTGACGGTGAGAGAGAGCAGAGACGGAGGAGGGTTTCTCATTCAATCAGTCTTGAGATAGATTTGATTCTTCCAAAGGATTGAAATGAAAACAAAAAAGATGCTTCAAAGCTTCGGTCTTTGGGTTGTTTCCTTTTGAATCCGCCGCCTTTCTTATCGTCGGCCACTGAATTCTGAATTCTCACGATCGAGATGATCTCTCTCGTTCAGAGACGTTTCCAAAGAGAGAGAAGCCAAAAAAAACTAAACTCACTTTTCTTTCACGTTTGTCTATTAAACGCAGCGTTTGGTTAGCGAGACTCGATAACGTTGGGCCGGAGTTATTAAAAAGCCCACTAATTTGGATCCGAAGGCTTTTGAATATTTGGTGAAAGTATCACTGATGTGACAACAACAACTATGGAGCTATCATAAGATTACGTGGTGGAAGTGAATTGATGACACAACTACATATATATTGTTGGAGCATACAGAATAAAATTATTTTGTGTCAGTCGTCACACGTACCACAATCAACATATATTATCATTTATAACATAGAATAGAACTAACAAAATAACAGAAAGCAAAAACTTTATAGTTGTTCTATGCATTTTTACAATTTGGAGTTTTTAAATAAGACATATATAGTTCTTCATTTGAACGAGATGAACTAAGTTCTCAGATGGTTTTGTTTAGGTGACCATACACTATTTAATATAGGTTTTATTTAGATGGACAGTTAAGCAATGGTCTGAAATTTATTGGCAAAGCAATAAATGTTATCTGTATAACACACACATGCACATGGGGGATTCTTTTTACATTATTATTATATCTCCTAAATGTGTATTTGTTACATTTGAATATTTATTTCGTGAGGAAATGTGTCGAACGGAGAACATTTCAAACAATTTGACTAATCTCTTAAATTCAAATTTAGTTGGAGTTTTTTTTTTTTTAAGAGGATTAAAAACCATGTAATGACAAATTAGTTGTTACACGATCGTGGGAGATCCAACTTAAAAGTTCACTATATTGTCCTACTGATCCTAACTCTTACGATGTTTCTCATTGTTTTCCCATTAAGTATCAAAACAACCTGATCTGTGTTTTTGTCTAATCTTGTATAAGAACTGTACTAGCTTTATTAATTATGTTTTTTTGGCTGATTTGCTCATCCGCTCATGTGTCTATTGTCTGACAGTTGTAGATTACTAAAAAATATCCGTAAAAAGAGTATGATTTAATTTTTGCATATTGCATTTCACTGGATTAGTCATGTTAAATTTTAGAGTTTTGACATGAAATATGTAACATGGATAATAAAACCATTTACAAATATATATAAGTCGTACAACTTAACAATACAATATTGATGGGGGTTGACTACTAGCCAAGCTGTGGCTTGCTGGCCTCAATTCATCTCCGAGCTTTGACATATGGGTTCAAGTTCCACACCTAGCTAGTCTGAGTTTAAAAGTTGTTGGCATGAAAAGCAAAATCAATACAATATTAGTCTTAGCAGATAAACTGCATTATTACGGGATGATTGTATTCAACTATTCATCGAATTCTAATTTATTCCTTTACTCGATAGGAAAAAGTAGAAAAGCTTACAAGATAACCAAAGTCAAACATGTCGGATTTTGCGAACCTGCCTTGTAAGAAAAACGCCACTCCTATATATATATATATATTTCCAAGCAATCGTTTTTTGCTGTTGTTCCACAAATTTAATCGTTTTTGATATCGATCAACTTTTTTTTTGTGTGTGTAATAGTATAAGGAAAGTGTACACACCAATGTTCCTTAAGCTTAAAGTTCTATTAATGTTCATTTGACATGGATTGTTACAACATTTCATATAGTTGTTATGTTAGTAACTCGGTTTTATTGGTCAAAGGGAGCAGGTGGATCCGAAAGAAAAAAAACTTGTAAAACAAAAATTTTAAACAGCGAATATATACATCTTCAACAAATAGTAGTATATATCTTATTTCTTCTGGAAGGTTAACAGTTTTACATGTTTTCCTCCTTCAAATTTCTTAGGTTGTAAAAGGACCTTGAAATATTTAAATAAGTAGGTAAAAAATGTGTAGGTTATGGAGATTTACGTACAAAGTGAGTAGACTTTCCAACTATAGCCAAAGCATCGAGCACCCAAACTTTTAATGTCTAACAAATAAATTTGTACTGTACCTTCGTAAATTTCAATACAAATATTAAAATGGAGACATAGTGAATCAGCAAGACCCTTTTTAGATTTGTCTATACTAAACAAGATTATGTTTCGATTACAAATACAACTTCTCAAATGCAAATATTTATCAATTAATATGTTTATGCTAACTATTAAATTTGTGATATGTGAAAATAATGATACAACAAATAACGGCTAAAAAGCTGGATAATACTCTGTTGGGTATATGATCATATGAAAACTGCATTAGTTTTTTTTTTTTTTTTCCTAGATGGAGTAAATTGATTTATGTTGGGATAAGTCGATTTAAAATGAGCTGTGAAAAAAATATATATATTTATGATTTTTCCGTCAAATCAAAATAGTACCCCTATTTATATTTGGCGTAACCACATTACATTAATTTCCTTTTATTGTTTTGACTTGTGTTGTGATGACATCTTTTTAACCGGTTTATAACTTTTTGTCAACATGTACTTTTTTTTGGTAAATTCTTTTTAATGAATCAAAAGTGCGTAACACAAGATCCGCCTCCAGTGATCCTAATATGAAAAGGAACCGAACCTTCTTATAATGCTGATTTCTTGTTTTCTCTCCTTTTTCAGTACAATCAAAAAGTTGATCCACTGCCCAAAACTAGTTCCACAGTTGTATATTTCTAGACTTCTAAATACTCCTTTTGAGAGTTTCGTGTAAAAAATAGAAGTGAAAATAGGTATTTGTGTAAACCTTTAAGTTCAAACTTCTAATTTCGAAATAAAAAAGAATGGAAAAAAGGAAATTGTTTTCTTCTGGTTTGACTTAAGAAAAGTGGGTACCCACCAAATCTCGATAACACAGAGAGTTTGCACTGCTGCTGCATCCGTGTCCTCTTGTCCTATGTATCCGGTTCCTTCCACATCTTTCAGTTTCCAAATGTGTTTTTTATACATTCACATACACTAATGTGTCTAGTTGTTGTTATCTATCCCACACGCAATACACATTTGTATGCGTAGTTTTGTTTTTGAATACATTTGAGCAAATAGCAGCTACCGACGTTTTAATAAATTCATTGGCTTAAACTGGCTGACGTCAAAAAAGAAAGAAAAATAGTTGATGGTTCGTTCCAAAATTTAATGATTTAGTCATTCAGCTATAAACTACATTTATTTTCTATTTGAAAAAAAAAGTATTATGATATTTCTTGTCGTCCCGCTCCACTCGTATTATTTTTGAACCCTACACTAATTAAATAACACCGTAACACGAAAGCAGGAAAATAAAATGTATAAAATATTTATACAACGATAAGAAAGACAAAGAAACTGAATGTATAAAATATAATAAGAACACTCTTGAAATGGGAATTATTAATAGTTTGGAATTTGGTTTGTCTAGCTCAATATTAGGAGTCATGTTCTTTTCATGAGATATTTTCATAATCTTATCTTGTTTAATTTGTGTGTACAGACAAATGATGAAGTATTATTTTATGAAAATATACGAATTGAATACACACAATAAATACGATATAATTTTGAAATTACCCATGAAGTTAATACTTACTGTAATTTTTTAATCTTGTGGATTGTAAAGTAGTGGTGGTGTTCTTTGTCTTGTTGATTTAAATGAGGGGAGCATGGGATTTGGTGAGATCACAATATATTATTCACAATAAAAAAAAAAAAAAGTTAATTACATTTACTCAATTCTCTGATTTGTTTCTTCGTTTAAACTAATCTTTTGATTGACTTTGCATGTCTTTAGGTTTTAGAATCAGATCCAATTCCATTTATTTATTTTATTTTTTAACATATAGTACTATAAATTTCGTAAAACCAGCAGATTCAAGAAGCACACCCTTCTTGGTGTAACTGTTGAAATCTTTAATGAAAATTTTCTCTTCTGTCATCATCAATATGGTCCAACCTGTAATTCTCTTATTCATCACTCTCTCTCTATCTCTTTCCTCTTACAAACCAAATCTTGAAACAAAAAAAGAAAACAGAGCAAACTTCTCTCTCTCTTTCTCTTGAGAGCTTCTTCCATGTCTGAAACCAACAAAGCTTGACTCTATCCTTTTAAATTTTCTCCTTTCTCTCTTCTCTCTCAAACCCATGAAATTTTCTCGGGAAAATATGTTCCCGGAAATCAAAACAACTCTGAGTTACCTCTCTCCTTCATCACTTCCACGACCACCACCACCACTGGAACCATCTTTATCTCTCCGATCCAACGGAAACTTCGATCTAAACAGCAAAATCAGTCCAAGCATTCTCTTGATAATCATAATCCTATCAATCATCTTCTTCATCTCTGGTCTCCTTCATCTCTTAGTCAGGTTCCTCCTCACACCGTCGAGCAGAGACAGAGAAGATTACTTCGACAACGTTACAGCTCTTCAAGGCCAGCTTCAACAGCTTTTTCACCTCCACGATTCTGGAGTTGACCAATCCTTCATCGACACGTTACCTGTTTTTCATTACAAATCCATAATCGGTCTCAAGAACTACCCTTTTGATTGTGCGGTCTGTCTCTGTGAGTTCGAAACAGAGGACAAGCTTAGGCTTTTGCCTAAATGCAGCCACGCCTTTCACATGGATTGTATCGATACTTGGCTTCTCTCTCACTCAACTTGTCCCTTGTGCAGATCTAGTCTCCTCTCTGATCTCTCTCCTCACAACCAAGATCCTCGTTCTTCTTTCCTCCTCGTTCTTGAATCCGCGAGTGATCATAGCTCGAGAGAGATTGGAGACGGTGGTGCAGCTTGTGTATCTGCAAATGATGATAATGATGTGTCTAATGCTCATTCACATTCCAATTCTCATATGAGTTTTGTCGGAAACAATGATCTTGGATTAACCCGGGTCGACTCGGGTCGTGACCCGGATGGTGAAATGGGTGGTTTGGTTGGAAAGGTTGTTCCTTTTGCGGTTAAGCTTGGGAAGTTTAGGAATATAGATATAGGTGAAGGTAGTAACAGCAACAACAACATTGGTAATAGTAGTAGTACGTTAGATGAGAGGAGATGTTTTTCAATGGGATCATATGAGTATATAATGGATGAAGAAACGGCTCTTAAGGTTCATGTTTCTACCAAGAAACCATCAAGCAAGAACCCTCGCTTGCCCGGTCACAGGACAGTTATGTCCGAATGCGGGTTTGATCCAACAGGGAGATTGAAATTCAATGGAAGTGGATCAATGAGAATCGCGGAAGAAGGGACGACCAAGAAGAATGTAGTAGAAAGAGAGAGCTTTTCAGTTTCGAAAATTTGGTTAAGGGGGAAGAAGGAGAAGCATAGTAAAGTTCAAGGCAAAGAGGATGGTTCATTGGTTTCTTCATCTTCCGGAAGAACATTCTCATTCGGGTTATCGAATCAGCGGAATCCTCCTGATGCGAAGGTTGATAGCGGTTGTGAAGAAGATAATCAAAAGAGAGAGAACTCGGAGTCTTTAGAGACAAAAACACCTTCTTTTGCTAGGAGAACTATGCTTTGGTTAGCAGGGAGACAAAACAAGGTTGTTCATTCTTCTTCTCCATCTAATGTCTAGTTTCTATATCTTTATATTTTTTTTCAAATTTAGTTTTACTTTTTTTTCAATTGTTTCTGTGTGTTAGTCTTCATAAGTGCAAAACAGATGAATCATTGTAGAAACGTGGTGTGGAGGAGATATATATATATATATTTTTAGACATAGATTGAAAACATTTTGGTGCCCTCATATATTATTTGGCAAATCCTTTTCAGTTCTTAACTAGTACTATTTGACATTACAGTTATTAGTCGATTTAAGCTATCCATCTAACCAGAAAGCGACTCAATTAAATGTAATGAATGAGTGAATTAAGACAGACTAAAAGTGACAAAGATACAAACCATTTGTAATTTTGTATGATTCTTCTTCACGTGAAAGCTAATTGAAGAAACCATAATATTTCTAATGTGACTATATTAAACGGTGTGTATAATTCATCTTTGAGATAATTATATTTTTGTAGTCAGATTTCTTCAGATAAAATTCTGAATTTAGTGTTGTTAGATTAAATTTTCAGACCAAAGTTGGCCATCCATACTATATTTGTTCAGTAGAAACTGTTAACCATATGTTTTTGTATGAATAATATGAAGTTTTCTCTTCAACAATAAAACAATTATTCATATAGTTTACATTTGAGAAACAAACCATTATTCTAAGAACCTTGAAGGAATGATTTTCTCTTTGTTTATTTGGTTTTTCTTTTCTTTCTTGTGGAGCATTAGATAAAAAGTGGGTGTGGTGGTAAGATAGTTGCATTGAATTAAGGCAATTGCTCATACGACAAAAGAGTGACATCTTGATTTTTGTGCGATGTTATATACTACTACTGTATTTATGAATGTTTGTATGTGTGTGTATATATACGTATTTATGTTTATATGTTGAATGGCTAAAGTTTTGCATTAATTGGTGAATTAATAAGGGGGCATGGAAGCAGTTGGGTTTACATGCCCACTAGTCACTTAGTCTTTATTGTATGACAACATACATATACTTTTATAACGTTAATAACATTGATTTTTGTGCAAATTTAATTCATCCCAATTTTGAGAGAAGAAGAAAAAAAATATACTAATAGTAACAAGGAAAAAATAACCATATGTGGCTTATCTTTCTATATTAGTGAGATACATGTTTTGGTGAAAGTGATTCTTAGTTCTTGTTTGGACTTTGGACCATATGCTAGCGTTTGAAAGTCAAAACATAACTCATATGCTAGAACGTGAAGAAATATAGAGAGCTCTAAATAGTTTGAGACAACTTTGTCCTAATGTTTGACTAACCTACAAAATGAAAAGTCAGTCGTTAGTTATCAACCTAATAATTTACTTCCTCCACAACAAACTACCAAATAGAAAGTCCAAGTAAGTCCGAAGAACTCACAAGTCCTCAAAACATTAAAAATAGAAGACCACATGTCGTTTTGAATACGATAAAACGTCAAGCAGTGACGACATTTAGATTGGACTGGTAAACAAGAAGAGTCCAACTGTTAAGAAACCATTTTAAGAGTCCAATTAATGACAAAATGGGCTCGGCCTAATAATCTAATAAAGTATCAAGCTTGCTATTAAACTTTGGCTAGGGAAAAAATGAATGTGAAGAATAAGTGAATTTTTTATCCTTAGCAGAATATTAAATTATGCTGATTGATGGAACATGAAGTTTTATAAAAAGGGAATGAGTTTTCTGATTTTTTACACGTTGAGACTTATTGTTTGTTCGGTTCTACTATCCTTTGAGAAAAAAGTCTAACAAAATAGCGCCTAGTCAGAAAAGAGTCAGATATATTTCTTCTATAATTTGGACAACGCAGATGAGCTAATATCATTTCTTCTTACAGAGTTGGATTCTGACTAATTAAATGTAAAGATTACATCAAAACATTTTTGCATTATTCCACTTTGTGGGTGAGTTAGTTGTATATCAAATTATCAACGAATAAAACTGAACCAGATATGATGTATTCCCCACATATCGTATTCCTATTCTTGTATTAAACAACAGTTGTCTTTTTTCTTCTTTTAAACGACAAAACTTGCCAAGAAAAGCAATCCAAGCACAAGACATATTAAACCTCTATAACAGTAACAAAATTAAATGCAACCGAACGACAATTATAACCATAAGAAACAAAATTGCTAACAAATGCTTAATCAAAACCGCCATTGAGTAGCAGAAACTTTCTATAAGCGTCGTATAAATTCCTTATGTACAAAATGGCTTACTATAAGATCTCTCTCCATCCTCGTATGAAAATTGCAATATTTGGACTAATATACGGTTTCTAACAACCAGCAATGATCCGAGCAAGGTCATGCTTTCACACAAATAATCTCCGTAAAAAAAATAAAAATATATCATTTACTGCTCATTTCGGGCCTCGGCAGCATCAACAATACTCCTCATAACATTCACTTGCGTTTGAAGCGACACAATGTAGTCTAAAGTTTCTTGTAACAACAATACGTCATTGCTCATTAACTCTCCACCGGGGACAACGTTTCTTAATCCTTGAGTCCGTCTCTTGACGAGCCTCTTAGCTTTTGATGCTGCCTCTTCGCTTGCTGATTTTGCTTTCCTCCTCAAGATCTTCTTGCTTCGTCTCACGATCTTTCTATGGCAAACAACCTTCTTAGGCAACTTCTTGTTAATTAATGCTTCAGCTTTGATGCCGGAGAGCATCTGGCGTACGAGGAAATTGTCCTCGGAGGCGGTTTTCTCGATTAGGGCTCGGCTCCAACAAGTTGTTCCTTTTCTTAGAGACGCCATTGCAACATCTGCGGAGAGCTTTATTGCTTTCTTTCTCTCGGAGACGCTCGCGTTGTCTATCGAAGGACGACAAACTTGAAGACCCATTTGCCATTTCTTTAGGAATTCTTCATTCATTGAGCTCGTAGGCTGCATCCTAAAAAATCCTAATCAAGTAAGAAAACATACACAATTGTGAGTAATTCTATTCAATAAAAATAAATTGAAGTATAATAGCGTAATCATCCATGATGCCTTTTGTGCATCAAAGAAACATACATCAAATCATAATCACCAGGTTATTTTTCCGTTTAGGGTTCCTTATCATAAACCAAAAGAGACATGAATACATACCTTTTTAAAGAAATTTGTTTTTCTTCAAGGGTCGTCAAAGATTGGTAAGAACAAATCTGCCGTCACCTCACGAATTCGTGAACTCGACGAGAGAGATAGAAAGAGAGAGGCAGAGAGGTAAGGGAGAGAGAAAGGGGGAAGGAAAGGGTCCATTTTAATTGTTTCAAAAGGAGAGGGAAAATGGTGGGGGCAATAGGGGGATAAGAGAAGCACATGCATGCACATGCTATCCATGGCCCACGTTCCCTTTTGTATTACCCTATAATTTAGGAAACTTTTGTCGATTATTATTTGTTTCCGCCGAAAATTTGTGATGATGTATACGTTTTTGATGTTTTAAGTTTTGCAATTATATATGTATGCGTATCTTCTTTTGTCAACTGCGTAACTTCATTTGGGGTTTTTTTTCACACTCTGTCTCTGTGACCACCGGACCAATATAATTATCTCGCATCGTATATAGTATAGGTTATAGGTATGTATGTTCATCTAACATATAATCTTTGTCTGACAACCTTATCAATCAGCGCTGTCACGACATTATCTAAGCACGCGAAATAATCTAGATTATCTTTGAATTGGTGTCATTACTTAATTAGAACACAATAGCGAAAACATTTATCTCAATTTTGAGAATTTAAAATGTTAAAGAACGTAAAGTATTAGAAGCTGTGATTCTCCAGTGTTGCATATTGAGACCTAGCTCCATCAACATTATAATTATGTGCTTACCGTGGATTAAATAGTCTGTTTGATTATATAAATTGTTAGGTCCGTCCATCATAACGAAAAGGTTAATTATCAAAGAAAACGTGTAAAATAAATATGGTTACAAAACTAGTTATCAACGCATAAATGGATGTTTGTTTATAATTTTGTTAACGAACTTACTTAGGATCTATAGCTGTCCCTGACGATTGTATGTGATCGATTCACTTTATCGATCAAACAATATTCAGTTTAATTACCGTCGAACAATGAGTAAATCTCTGAATGATATATACAAATGATCATAGTACGTAGAATTTAATGGTTATAGTGATAAATGATCGCGATCAATATTATCATTCCCACCAATTATTGATCAATAATATACATACATAAAAAATAAAATTTGAGAATTTTATTATTCCTTTCACTGCTCCGTGGTCACACACGGTGAATTATTTCATTTTTGTTTTCATGCTAATAGTGATACATTCACAACTACGTATCAAATAGTAGTATGAAACTGATCATCGTCACGACAATAACTATGCCATAACTTTTTGAACACACATACAACAATAAATAACATCAATGGTTATAGTGGTGAAAACGTGGCGATCCGCAAACTTTGGGAAAGGCTGGTTTTGAGAAAAGAAACAATAATAATTGTTGACAAAAAAAAAGTATTAAATTTTACTTTGGACATTTCAATCGAGAAAACGAAAAATGATATTGATAGATGTGCATGAATATAAGACATGGATGATAGTGATATTAATAGATGTACATGATGAATATATAGAGAAGTTGATGTTCTATAAATAAAGGGGGAGAAATAGTTTTGATATATAACTAAAATTTGTTTTTGTCCAACAAAATACATCGAACATGGATCGTCGTCTGGTGTGTGAGAATTTATTTTCCAATGGATCTCCGTAATTTACGGGAATCTCAACAATCATTCTCCAAACTCTACACGCCCACCATCTCATGTCGTCACTAGGCTCATTGTGTTGTGCCTTAAAACATCCGATACATACCTTACGACGTCGTTACGGGGCAATGCTCTTACACGCACGCGCCCACCGAAGCGCGCATGTGCACACGTGGAGGGACCCTTGTCCATCAGTAATGAGGGACCTATTGGTTCATACTATTTTACATTTTTTTTTTTGCTCACCAAAGAGTGATTTCAACGGTGGTCCTCATTTCTTGTCTCTGAGAGGGACGGCTGTGATATGCTTCAACTTCATTTGACACGTAAGAATTTCAGATTTACTGACAGGTCGATTGTTATAATAGTTTGATAATTTTCCAATATTTGAGGATTGGTTGTACAATCAAGTTGTTTTTAGTATTTTGAATCTAGAACACCAATGGTCCTGATCTACATAGATGTATCTCGTACTTGAATTCGCAAAAGACCTTTGGGATTGAGGTAACTGTAGACAGATGTAACTTAAGTATTTAAATAATGTTTGAGATCAGTGGTGGCGTGGCTGATAGTTTCATCACTCATCATGGTGATTAGATAGACAATATTTGTGGCATAAATTGTTCTTTATTAAAAAAAAAAAAAAAAAAAAAATTGGAATAAACCTAGAGTTTTAACTCTTGGACGTAATCAAGATCAGAGAACATAAAAGTCGTGAAGAATTTAGAATATTGGGATAAATCTAGCTAGAGTTTTAACTCTTTGATGAAATTATATTTTAATGCATATGTTTATTAAAATTTCATGTTTTATTCATAATCAAATGAAAAGTTGATATCAGATGTTAAGGAAGGCTAGAAGTAAAATATATATAGTTTTGTTTAATTAATATGTGTAAAACAACCTAAACAACATTGTGTAATCTGAAACGAAGAAATATGTTTTAAATTTTAATATAATCATTTTTTAAAATATAATCATAATGTTACCGACTACCTATTTTTCATTCAACTTTATCTAAACCTAAGATAAATGTATATTATAGGTAGGCTATGTGATATAATTTGCAGTTAAAAGGTACAACCGACGTAATAGTGAGTGGATTAGCTTCATTTTTCATGGTATCTAGTATCTACTATTTACGAGTCTACGACCGATACAGCCCAAAAGTCAATTAAAGTAACTGTTTTTATTTCAATTGGATAATAATACTTTGGGGTATAATCTAAAAATCAACAAACATAATCTTCTTTTAATGATATGTTTGTCCCCTTAAATCAAGGGAAGATTAGTGGCTTCTTCCGTACTCTTCCAAGGACAAAGTGAAAAATTATCCTTCTCTATATTACTAATAAATTAAAACTACTTAAAACTAGCTAAAGTAGTTTTTTATCGGAGAAGTTTGAAAAACTTAGTTAAGACTTATGAGTTAAGACTTTACTACGAAGCGATAATAAAAACGTCATTGCATACATAATATAATTTATCAATATGACATTGTTAACTGAAACATATGAATGTTTGCAAATGGCAACACAACGTACGTACTAACCAAATAAGCATTGTAAAACATGTTAAACAAGATTCGGGTGTACATCATGACAAACAAATTACAACGAAACAGAGTTTTGAATTGTAATTGAAATTGTGCTAGTTGCTAATTGATGTTGGAGGAGTGGTTTTTTTACTTGTTTTCCACATGGGAAGTTTCTCTCGTATAGCGATGACATTTAATACTACACGATGAGACTTTATTTTGGACTGCCTTTATGCTCTAAGTTCCTTAATGCTCTAAGATTCCCAACAAAATACATATTTTGGCCAGAAACATGCATTATATCTATTGTACATCCTTCTCAGTTGGATTCAATGAGCTCAGCTTTCCGTAGTTACTTTAGCGGAAGGAGGTCTCACGTAAAGTGACCTTCTCTCCCATATATTTGTTCTGGTATCGCCTACTTCGTTATCTAGGATCCCTCTTTTCACCAAAAAATGATCAATTGTTAAAATGTGAACCTATAATACAGGATCATTAGCAGAAAAGGGTTTTAGACATCTAAATATTTATCATTTGCAGGAATATTAAATATAAAACTCTAATAGAAACATAACAAAAAAGTTAAAAAATCTTAAACAAGTGACTGATTATCTCGTAATTCTTAAATCGCGTTTTGTAATTGTGAAAAGGACCAGCTCATTTTTAGGAAAAACTGTGATCACGATATAATGACTACACTTATAAATTTTGCATAATATAATAAATTAAGGATGAGTGTGATTTTAATGCACCAATTGAAATTGAGAAATAATGAAAATTTTATTTTTAAAATTTTGTATAGTAATATTTTAAGTGAACATAATTTGTATCTTTTAAAAGTACAAGTTATCCTAAAAATTAATAACAAAATACAAATATAACAAACTTAAAATATTTCTTCTAGAGTAAAAAATAGAAGTAACCATAAGAGTGTAAATATCTATTCTACTTTTAGAGATCTCTATATTTAGAGTAAAATATAGAAGCAGTTATTGGAGATGGTGTAACATGAACGTATATCGAGAACATTGATCAGAGCAAAAAGTGAGATTCACAAGGTGAGAGAGAGGAGACAGAAGAGATGGGGAAGATAGAGGAGTACAAGCCTGCAATGGCGCTGACTATGATTCAAGTGAGTTATGCAGGAGTGACTCTTTCTGCAAGAGTTACATTGGTTAACGGATTAAGCCCTCGGGTTTTTATCCTCTATAGGCAAGCCTTTGCAACCATTTTCATCTTCCCATTTCTCTATTTCTCCAGGTAATATTACAATCACCCATCTCTCCCAAATGGAAATGTGAATTTATAGTTTGTTAATTTATATTTCCTTCAAAATCACCCTCCTCTATATCTCCTAAATGACAATGTAAATTTGTATTTTGTGAATTGAGTCACATCTCATATAAATTGTTCTAACTTTTGATGTATGTGAGACTCTAACATAGTTAATTCTTCTTATTACGATGTGGATTGTAGGAGAAAATCAAATGTAGTTATTTCATCTTTGGATCTAAAGAGCTTTTCTTTAATATTTTTGGTCTCGCTTATAGGGTAAGTGTATATATATAAGTTTTAACTTATATTTCTTAGGAACTCCAAATAGATGAATTTGGACTTATTCTTATTATTTGTTTGCAGCCTTACAGTCAATCAAAATCTGTACCTTGAAGGTCTTTACTTAACTTCATCTTCCATGGGAAGTGCTGTTAGTAACATCATTCCTGCACTCACTTTCCTAATCTCATTTCTCGCCGGGTATATGCATATACATTTATATGGAAATTGTGTAAACGAGATTGATGTGTCAGTGTAACTAATTATTTCTGATCTTTAGATACGAGAAAGTGAATCTCCGGGATATAAGAAGCTTCGCCAAGATTGCAGGGACGATCCTCTGTGTAGCAGGAGCGGTCTCCATGACTCTGCTTCGTGGACCAAAGATTCTCAATTCAGGATCAGCTATACCGCTTGCTAAATCGGTATTGGGAGATATTCTTATAGACCAGAACATGTGGTTGGTTGGTTGTTTATTCTTGTTCTCTAGCACTCTTTGCTGGTCCTTTTGGCTTATACTTCAGGTAAACTTCATTAAATAAACCAAAGATCATAAACCCTTTTTTTAAAAGTTTCTTGCCTTACAAGAAAAGTGGACTTTGGTTCAACAAAACCCTAGGTACCAATCTCTACATATTATCCAGATAACCTCTCTTTATCAGCATGGATGTGTTTATTCGGAACAATACAATGTGCGATTGTCACTTTCTTCCTGGAGAAGGACTCAAACGCTTGGATTCTTCATTCCTACTCCGAGTTTGCCACATGCCTCTATGCAGTACGCACATACACCATTTCTCTGTTTTTTTTATTAAGCAAAAGTTCTAATCATGAAATGCGTTTGTAAGGGAATTGTGGCGTCGGCACTTTCGTTTACAGTCCAAGCTTGGGCTATATCAAAGAGAGGTCCTGTGTTCGCTGCACTGTTTAATCCTCTCTGTACAGTCGTTGTCACAATCTTGGCTGCTCTGTTCTTCCAAGAAGAGATTTACACTGGAAGGTAAGAACATTAATTCTCTTAAGAAAAACTTAAGATTAATACAATCCATAAACGTAATCTGTTTTATCTTTTTTTCTTCTTCTAATCATTTGGAATAGTTTAATCGGAGGATTAGGGGTGATAGTGGGACTTTACATTGTGCTATGGGGAAAAGCAAAAGATGTCATGGTGAATCAAGAACAGATGAGAGACAATGATCAGAGCTCAGAAGTGAATATTCATATCGAAGATTCTTCAAACACAACAACCCGTAACAGAGATCTCAAGAATCCTCTTCTTTCCAAACACAAATCAACTGATGAAATTCAAACACATGAACAAGTAAAGTAATATAAGATATTATTCCATTCTTTTGTTTTCTTAAATTTTGAAAGCTGCTTACTCTAATAAAAAAAACGTAATACATGCATGATTTATTAATTAAAAATCAAAGTCTAGCTTAAACATACTCTCCTAACGCAAAAAAAAAAACCCTGCGAAATCATGGATTGTTGAAACCATTGGAACGTGCATAACTCTCTTCGCTTGTTGTTCCGGAAGGCGCAACATCCCATACCATAGACGACAATGAGGATTATAAGGAAGACAATGTTGACAGTCGCAACTCCTTTCCATGAGCTGTTAATTAAGGTTGTCTATGAATCCGGCCACTTAGGCTTTGCAAATGGTAATTGTAGCTTCTATTACTGGCTGTCCCACAGTTGGCAATCTGAGTTTTTATGTGTTCCTGACGTGTTTTTGCAAGTCGTTGGGCTTATGTAAAGTGATAAAGTAATATTAATGTCGTTAATTGATTTATTTAACGAAGGTTGAGAATAATATTAATTGAACGGCCAGTTAGGGTATCATTACGATTGCATTTCAATGGTATTTTAGCTCATCTTCTACATCTGTAGAGGCAGATATTCTTATTAATTAGATCGATGAGATCGTATAAGTGCATGTGGTACACGTATTAATAATTTAATTGATCAAACAAAGTACAACCAACTGTGGAAAGAGCTGTCATGTTAAGATGATCAGATCTCTGGTACTTGGATCCAATGTCCAAAAAAACTACTAAAGGTTTTTAAAAGGATTTTTACAGAATATTTCATTTTTGTCCCAAACAAAATATGCCATTATTCAGGTTTTTTGGATTTGCCATTTTGTTTCAACTATTTTAGATTTATCATTTTTGTCACTAAAAAACTAAACATTTGGAAAAATTTATTCATAAAATACATACCTAATAACAAATACTATATCCTAAGAAAAAAATATAACCAACAAACTTCAAGTATAATGTGTAAATTTGCGCTTTTAAATTTTAAAAATGACAAATCCATAAAACTTTAGCCAAAATAACAAAATCTACAAATGTCAGAAAAAATAACTGTGCCATAATTGATTTATTATAAAATGTGCCAGGTAGAAACGTTAAAAATGCCATGTTAATAAGAGTTTTTTTTTAATGGAGTCAAGAAACTGTAGTTTTTTTGAATGATGTAGACGGTTTCAAGTAGCCACATTATATAACAAAGTGGTATATATATATAGAGATTGTTGGTAATTAAAAATCAATCATAAAACAAAAAGGTGTTTGATTGAAATGGTGTGTTGTGTAGTCGCATAAAGCATATATAACAGTTATTATTTAGTCACAAAATTAAATTACTACAGAAGAACTTAAAATGTTTAATGTTTCTAAAAGTTTATATACTATTTCAGTATTGTCAATCTACTTTCTAGCTTCTAGCACTACGGCACATGCTGACATGCATGCTATCAAGTCCTGGAAACACATTAGATTTTCTTTTTTCTTTTAACAAAACTAAACCAACTCTCTAGATCGAGAGGCAGAATTTGATTGTACTTTTGTACAACTTCGAATTTAAACATAATATAACACAAAAATACAAAATAAATATCCGAAATGGTTGTCTTTCGTGAAGGACTTGTCACTCCCAAAACAAAAGATGATACGGCGTCGGTCGAGTACATCCAACTTCGACAAAAAACCAAATGAATATTAAAAATTAAAACCACAATGTGACAAAGAAGTCGTATTTTGCCAACCGAATAAAAACATTATTTGTTAAGCATCTACATAATTAACTATCACTATGATGATTAATAATTTATGTATAATTAATAAGATCGTCCGAGCAATATAAACACTTCTACACATAACATGAAGATATATAGAGAACGCAGAGAGCAAAAGTAAAGATTCACAAGGAGAGAGACAGAGTTTAGAAGAGATGGGGAAGATAGAGGAGTACAAGCCGGAAATGGCGATGACTATGATTCAACTGTGTTATGCAGGAGTGAATCTATTTGCAAGAGCTACTTTGGTTAATGGATTAAGCCCTCGGGTTTTTATCCTCTATAGGCAAGCCTTTGCAACCATTTTCATCTTCCCATTTCTCTTCTTCTCCAGGTAATTTTAACATCAGCCCTAAGTTAATTTAATTTGCTTCTAAATCACCTTTCTCAATATCCCCTAAATGACAATGTGCATTTGTAGTTTGTTAAATTTCATTGGTTTTCAACTCAAAATCAAAATGATGGATTGATTCACATCTCATATATATTGTTAATTTATTTCTAACATAGTTAATTATTATCATTACTATGTGTCTTTTATTTTATTTTTTGGTTTGTAGGAAAAAATCAAAGATAGCTATAGCATCTTTGGATCTAAAGAGCTTTTCTTTAATATTTGTGGTCTCGCTTATAGGGTAAGTGTGTGTATAATAAGTTGTAATTTTTATTTCTTAATAGATGAATTTTAATGATTTGTATTATTAATTTGCTTTGCAGCGTTACAGTCAATCAGAATCTGTACCTTGAAGGTCTTTACTTAACTTCATCGTCCATGGGAAGTGCCGTTGGTAACATCATTCCTGCTATCACCTTCCTCATCTCATTTCTCGCCGGGTATATGCATACACACTTGCATGGAAATTGTGATTGATGTCTTTTATATACTAATTATTTCTGTTATTTAGATACGAGAAACTGAGTCTCCGGGATATAAGAGGACTAGCCAAGATTGCAGGGACGATCCTCTGTGTAGCAGGAGCGGTCTCCATGACTCTGCTTTGTGGACCAAAGATTCTCAACTCAGAATCAGCTTTACCGCTAGCTAAATCGGTATTGGGAAATGTTCTTAAAGATCAGAACATGTGGTTAGTTGGTTGTTTGTTCTTGTTCTCTAGCACTATTTGCTGGTCATTTTGGCTTATACTTCAGGTAAAATTAACTAAACAAACCATAGAATATAAACTTGTCTTTTTTGGTAAGGTTTCTTGTCTTACAAGGAAAGTGAACTCTGTTTCAACAAAACCCTAGGTGCCAATCTCTACCTATTATCCAGATAACCTCTCTTTATCAGCATGGATGTGTTTATTTGGAACAATGCAATGTGCGGTTGTCACTTTCTTCCTTGAGAAGGACTCAAACGCTTGGATTCTTCACTCCTACTCCGAGTTTGCGACATGTCTCTATGCAGTACGCACAAATAACATTGCTCTGTTTTTTTTTTTCTTTTATAGTAAATCCAAATGTTAGCGCAAATTCTAATCATGAATTGCGTTTCTAAGGGAATTGGGGCGTCGGCACTTTCGTTTACAGTCCAAGCTTGGGCTATATCAAAGAGAGGTCCTGTTTTCTCTGCACTATTTAATCCTCTATGTACAGTCATTGTCACAATCTTGGCGGCTCTGTTCTTCCAAGAAGAGATTTACACTGGAAGGTAAAAACATTAATATTCTCTTTAAGAAAACTTAAGATAACTACAATCGATAACCATAATCTGTTTTATCTTTTTGGAATAGCTTAATCGGAGGACTAGGGGTTATAATGGGACTTTACACTGTGTTATGGGGTAAAGCAAAAGATGTCATGATGAATCAAGAACAGAACAAAGACAGTGATCAGAACTCGGAAGTGAAGATTCATATCCAAGATTCATCAAACACAACAATCTATGACGGAGATCTGAAGAATCCTCTTCTCTCCAAACACAAATCAACCGAACAACTAAAATAACTCAAGATTCTTCCATCTGTTTCATAAATTTTTGAAAGCTGTTTTACTTTAATAAATAAACGTAATATCTATACTATTAAAAGGGAAGCATTTTTTACAAGGCAAAAATAAAATGGTAAAATATGACATAAAATGCCCATAAATATATTACAAAGCATACAAAACGAGAAGGGTATTAAAGTAAATTTTATAATAAAAACGCGCGGATCCTGTTGTGACCCGGATTGATTGTGTTCGGGTCATGTATTAATTGTTCGGAGCTGTTTTTCATACTTCTGTATCCAAACAGAATCGAAACAAGTTAAAAAACAAAGTAAGTATTTTCGTGTAAACAATTTAAGGAAACCATAATTATGGTTGACAAAAAAAAAAAAACCATAATTATGATATTTATGTACATATTTAATTTGGACAATAAATTCGAAACTGTATATATAAAGATATTTCATTTGATTATATATTTGGAGATATATCCGGAAACGATAATTTCTGATTTTGATGTTACCTAATACACAAAATATTCTAAATTTGTTTATAGAAATAATTTAAATATGTTTCTATTAAAATCGAGCAATTAAATTCAAAATTGTATATATGTATAAAAATTTAATTTGATTATATTTTGTGAGAAATCTGCGTAAACAATATTTATGATTTTCCTTTTTCAAAAACCTATATCCAAAACAAAATGAACAAATCTAAAATAATTACCAAAATCTTTTTTTTTTAATATCCAAAAATATATTGTCTTAGGAAATATATATTAATTTTCATCTCTCTATATAAGACGTGGCAAAGTCTTTAGTTTCGTTCGTTCACAATTTATTTCCAGCATCCGTATTTTGAGTTTTAAATTTTTTGACTTTTATTTTTCATTATCTTATAGTGTTTCAGATTTGAAACTCTACAAGAACATGTGAAACATAAAAGTCAAGACTGTATAACTTCTAAAATAGGAATGTTGTGAAACAATTAAGTAGTTATAATTGATTTTCTCTTACTATTCTTTTGAATAGTTACAGTTTATTTTTTTTTATTTTAGTACTTATATATACATTAATTATAATATATAGTGTACTTTTGCTGCATGATTATTTGTTTTTTATTTTTTTAAACAATTTATGATTATATTGTTACACATAGCCTATTAGTATTAAATCATATTAGTGTGATTCATTTCTTCTTTATATTTTCTCAAATCATAATGAATTTTGCAGTGAACTGGAAAAGAGGAGAAACAAATATATCTTTCAGAGGTAACATGGAATTGCATGTCTCGATGATGTCCACAACGTTGAATATGACTTCCCCCTCCCCGATCAAGCTTTTTTCTTTGGAGAGTCATTCAACTAAATCTTCATATATCCAATTATAGTTTGTGTAATTTTTTATACTTCCAAATTTAATTTAGCACACTAATATATCCAACAATTCTATTGTTATTTAGTTTCGGTCTTAAAGTGAAAATTATTATTTTAGTGATCATAAAATTTGGATAACTAAATTGACTTTCAGACTTCAATATTATAGAATTTCAGACCCTCTTATACTTATTTTATTCTTTGAGTTTATTTTTTTAGTTTTTTTGGTTGGTGTATTTTTAAAATATTGACGTTATTATCATAACTATCTTTCAAATATATCTTTAAAATAATTAGGAAGATTGCAATCTTTCAAATATATATATATATATCTTGCATCATATTTAATCAGTTTATGCCACACTTAAAACTCAGATAAAATTTGGGATTCTAAATATCTCACAAATAAAACTCAAAGCGTAAATGTGCGGGTCCAAAAGTATATTACAACTAAAATAAAACTTTATTTTTAATATATTGTTTTTCTTCTGCTTATCTGGCATAACCATGCTGCATGTACCAAATAAGAGATAAAATAATGTTAACTGACACGGCATGTATGTGTGATTCTATTAACTGAATGTTTCAAAGAAATTTTTTGTTCTCATCAAATACATTATTTTGTTTTGAATCAAACTATTATGTGATTGTGTGCTAAATTTTGGGAACATGATTTTGAGGAAATGAGAAAATAATAATGAGACTGAAACGGGATGGAAGAAGACAAACAAGATGAGAATATAAATTTAAAAAAAAAAACAAAATCTAGGGTCATGTTAGAATTAAAATAAATTAATACTTCCAATATATTATATAACATATTTTTCAATTTATCTAACATAAAAATGTTCAAAAGAAAAAGAAAAAACATTAAATTATGTTCTATAATATTTAAGAAAAAACTAAAACAAAAAAACGTAATCCAATATAAATGGACCATAAATCAAATAATAAGAATAAATAGGTCAACTATTTTCTAATATTTTTATCATATGATATGATATATAAATATATTATGAATTATATTTGTGTTTGTCCCAAACAGAAATTCAAGAATTTATGTTTTATTTCTCTCCCTTTTCTATTTCAAGAATATAAAATTGCTCCATATCGAATATGTACCATACTGCAACGGGCAATTATGAACGGGTAGATAAAATGGGACAGAAAAAATCAAAACTTGAATTACACTCACTCCAAAATATTTTCATTTGTCTCCAACAAGTTTTAAGCAGGTTTTATAACCATTTAAATAATTATAAATGATAGTTATATTTAATTCTCAAAATCTCACTAATTTAAGTAAGGGTTAATTTCTGGACGTTTTAGATTATGAAATTCATAACATACTTTCAAATATCAAATAACAAGTACATGAACATAAAATTTAAATATCTAAATTTAGTTTCAATTTTCCTTTTTGTTTTCAAATATGTAGATGTGAAAGAATGGGTACGGGAAAGGAACATGTAATCCAGAAAATAAAAATATTAGCTAAATTATTTCTGATAAAATACATGACGGAAATTATGGATAATGCGAATTCAAGCAGGGTATATGCCGATCAGACATACTATTTACTCATGTGTAATATGTGGAACATATTTTCGGCTGGTCATAGTGCTTTTATCCATAGCGGAGCAGGTATAACGTACGGGTTTGACCCCTTTGACAACTATATAATGGTCATTCGGTTCATGAAGTTTAACTGTTTTTAGTGATTTTATTCGATTTGATAGTTTATGAGTTTAATAAAAATATAGATGATCACTAATCCGGATCACACTTGATCCGGGTCCGTTATCGTGTCGATCCAATATTTATGGTGAAAAGATTATCATTTTAAATAATAACAAACTTGATGAAAGCAAACCAATAAAATATTATGTTATAAATGCTATACCAAATAAATATTTTTGTAATTAAAATCGTAATTTTTACAAATATCTTATTTGTTGGACTAAAATATACAAAATATTATTAAAACCATAGTTATGAGATGGAAAACACGACATATATGAGACATGATGGATTTTCTGTCCTAAACTAGACATATCATCTTTCGTTTACTATTTTTTAATATAATTGTCTTTACTAATAACAAAAACGAATTTGATCATTCTTTTTGTCTAAACCAAATACTATATTGGTATGATTTCGGATTATGAATGTTAATAACATTCCTAAAAGATACGTTTTCAAACATAACCTGCATGTACGAAATAAATTATAAATGTGTTAGTAAACTTAGTTTTTAAAATCAATCCCGCACATACGTGCGGGTCCGAATCTAGTGATTTATTAATGAAAAATCAAAGTCTAGCTTAAAATAAGACTAACATACTCCTAACGAAAATAAAACAAACGACTAAATCAAGGATTGTTGAAACCAGTGGGACGGGCATATCTCTCTTCTCGCTTGTTGTTCCGGAAGGCGCAACATCCCATACCATAGACGACAATGAGCATTATAAGGAAAACAATGTTGACAGTCGCAGCTCTTTTCCATGAGTAGTTAAGGTTGTCTATGAAACCGGCCTTGCAGGCTTGGCAATTGTAGCATAGCTTATCTTTCTGGCTGTCCCAAAGTTGACAATCTGAGTTTTTATTTGTCTCTGAGGTTTTGTTCCAAGTCGTTGGGCTTATGTAAGTGAAGTTACAGTCATTAGAAGGCTTGCAGCAACCAGACTGTAAACAAACACAAACAAATCAATATTTAATCATAGAAACTCATGATCCAAACGAAAAAAGGTCAAGACGATTAGGTTAGACTAATTGTAACTTAGGAACCCTAAAAAGACAAGTTGGAGTAAAGGAGTTTCAGAAATGGTTACCTGAAGAGAAGTGAGATGTTCTTTGTAGAAAGCAGAAACAGGCTCACTATCAGAGAAGCGAGAACAGATCTTGCTCTCGAAAACACAGCTTCTAATGTTGCTCCAGTGTTTAGCGTTGTTGACACGCTTCTGCAACCAATCAGAGTAAGCCTCAAGCCTATACTCTTTATAAGCCTTTCCAGGGATAGTTTCCCCGGAGCCTTTGCTAGTGACGACAAAGGCAAAGATGGTGAAACAGAGAACAGTGATGATCAAGAAGAACATCACAAATAGATAGAACCAGAAGAGCCACGTCACTCTGCAGCAAGATCCTACGACTCCAGAGATTGCAACTATCGTGAGGAAAGCGCCGAGAGCGATCAAGGGTTTGTCGAGGAACCGCTCGCATTGCGTTGAGCCGTTAGCGCTGAGCCAGATTCCGGTTATGAGTATCGGAACCGAGGAGAGGAGGACGAAGAAGTTGAGTATTCCTACGAGGGTGTTGGTAAAACGTACCATGGTGATGATGATGATAGAATTGAAAGAAGAAACAAAAGAGTTGGAGAAACTAAAGAAAGGGATCTGTGTTGTGTGATTAGGTTTGGGATTTGGGAAGGGTGAATTTGGATTTATAAAGTGGGAAGTGAAACGCGTAGAGGAGGAGGGAAGGTGAAGAGATTTGTAAAGAAGTTTCGTTATTGCCTTATATGGCTACACGACGAGTACTAATGTCTCTTCTTCGTCAAACTTTTTGTACTTTTGAGTTTTGAGTAATGTTTTCCTAAGGAATGTTTCAATAACTCTCACGCGCTTTCGAATGAGTGATTTAAAGTTTTAAGATCTATAAAATCTCAGTTATTGTTGTTAGAATCATTAAGAATATACTTTTTACGGATCTCTTTCCATATTATTTTGATGGTCACAATATCCGGAAATTCATTAAAGTGGTATATCGACATTGTGTCACATATGACTTAACGTGTGAAAGAGCTGATCTTTTTTTGCATGATTTCCACACGTATTTCCTTTTTCAATAGATTGGAAACATTGTGAATTTGTGATTATAGAAAATTTATATACGACGTTACACTATAATCCCATTAATCTCAACAATAGACTGATGATAGACACGTCAAATTGATCTTGAGATGTTTCGTTTGGTACAATCTCGATCTTCATATATTGAGGAATATACAATATAATAATTAGAAAGATTGGGATATATATATAGATTAATATAGAATAGGAAATTATGTTGGCATTTTAATACATTTTGGAAACTTAATTAGTGTTTTAGTGCCAATTATAAACACTATTTATAATTGGCAAAATAGGTGAGAGAGTGTTTGTGTGTTAGTGTGTGTGAGATAGGAGAGTTATTTATGACCCATTTGTGAGATTGAAAAATTAGGATAATTATTTAAATAATTGTTAATATAATCTTTTTTTAGAAAACTTTTCAGATACAAAAAAAAATCTATATTTTTTTCTTTATAATTTGATATGCATTTTGTTTAATAATTTTTAAATATATTCTATACATAGTGTACGGATGTCTGTACACATTATTAAGTGTATGGACTGTACACATTATTAAGTGTACGGATGTCTGTACACCTTATTAAATGTACGGATATCTGCATATCTTATTCAGTGTACAGATGTCTCTATACATTATTAAGTGTATAGATGTAATGTTTACACTTAGTAATGTGTATAAACATGTGTACACTTAACAAGGTGTGCAGATATCTGTACATTTAATAAGGTGTACAGACATCCGTACNCAATAGATTGGAAACATTGTGAATTTGTGATTATAGAAAATTTATATACGACGTTACACTATAATCCCATTAATCTCAACAATAGACTGATGATAGACACGTCAAATTGATCTTGAGATGTTTCGTTTGGTACAATCTCGATCTTCATATATTGAGGAATATACAATATAATAATTAGAAAGATTGGGATATATATATAGATTAATATAGAATAGGAAATTATGTTGGCATTTTAATACATTTTGGAAACTTAATTAGTGTTTTAGTGCCAATTATAAACACTATTTATAATTGGCAAAATAGGTGAGAGAGTGTTTGTGTGTTAGTGTGTGTGAGATAGGAGAGTTATTTATGACCCATTTGTGAGATTGAAAAATTAGGATAATTATTTAAATAATTGTTAATATAATCTTTTTTTAGAAAACTTTTCAGATACAAAAAAAAATCTATATTTTTTTCTTTATAATTTGATATGCATTTTGTTTAATAATTTTTAAATATATTCTATACATAGTGTACGGATGTCTGTACACATTATTAAGTGTATGGACTGTACACATTATTAAGTGTACGGATGTCTGTACACCTTATTAAATGTACGGATATCTGCATATCTTATTCAGTGTACAGATGTCTCTATACATTATTAAGTGTATAGATGTAATGTTTACACTTAGTAATGTGTATAAACATGTGTACACTTAACAAGGTGTGCAGATATCTGTACATTTAATAAGGTGTACAGACATCCGTACACTAAATTATGTGTACGGATACAAAATTTGTAAAAAAATATTTAACATTATCAAATAAAATCATCAAACAAAATACATATCAATTATAAAGAAAAAAATATAGATTTTTATATATTTGAATTTTTTTTTTTTAAACATATTACCAAAATATTTGAATAAATATATTTTTCCCTCATTTCTCTTTCTCTCTCACAATTCTATCTCACAAGTGGGACCCTGACTATTTTTCCAATTATAAATAGTACATGTACTACTTTTCAAATTATGTTTCGAAAACGTACTAAAATGCCTAATATCCCAAGTATATATGTAATTAAATGTTTGCATAAAAAAAGGCAAAAAAAAAAATTGTTAGAAAAACAATATACAATAGCGTACATAATAAAGTCGGGTGTCTTCCCGACTGTCTGGATGGAAGGGGCGGGTCTTGAGCCTCGCAGGGAGGATTACCCTGACTAAAACAGTCTTAACATCTATCCCTGTCCATACAATGAGCTCCATTATGCTTCCAAAATCAACGTTGAGTGCCTTGGATAAGATCTCGCGAAATTTTGTGTGGGGAAGTAGTGCTGAGAAGAAGAAGCAGCACCTTGTTTCATGGAAAAATCTCTGTTTACCAAAGAGTGATGGTGGTTTGGGTTTACGCGCTGCAGAAACTATGAATAAGGCCATGATCTTCAAGATAGGCTGGCGGATTCTGCAGAACGGGAACAGTCTATGGGGTTCTGTGTTACGAAGCAAATATAAAGTGGGGTGTTGTGAGTCTCCCTCTTGGCTTGTCACGAAGGGCAGCTGGTCTTTGACATGGCGAAGTATAACCGTGGGGCTTCGGGAAGTGGTATTACCAGGCTTGAGTTGGATCCTAGGTGATGGGGTTTCTATTAAGTTCTGGACAGATCATTGGCTTGGAGACGGTCTGTTTATTGATGATGTTACTCAGGCTGTCCCGGTAACAGAGTTGAACTCGCGTGTTAGGGATTTCTGGTTTGACGGAGTTGGTTGGGATTGGACACGATTGGGGATGTTTCTTCCACAACATACACTATTGTGTCTTGCTGCTGTTGGGGTAGATACTTTCACTGGTGCAAAGGATAGAGTAACATGGAGAGCGACTCTGGATGGCGTTTTCTCTGTTAAATCTGCCTACTATTGTTTAATCAAAGACTCCATATTAAAACCGAATATGTCTGTGTTGTTTCGAAGGGTTTGGACAGTTGTAGTGCCAGAGAGAGTTCGTGTCTTTCTCTGGTTGGTCGTCAGTGGAGTGGTCAGTGGAGTGGTTATGACGAATGCAGAAAGATGCAGGCGCCATCTAAGTGACTCCAAAATCTGTCAGGTGTGCAAGGGAGGAGAGGAAACGATCCTTCATGTCATGCGGGATTGTCAAGCTATGTCGGGTGTTTGGAACCGTTTAGTTCCACCTCGTAGGCGAGGTTTATTCTCTCAACAGCCCTTACTGGAGTGGATTTTCACTAACCTGGGCAATCTGATAAATGCGGGAGGGACCCCTTGGGCTACTCTGTTTGGTATGACTGTTTGGTGGGCATGGAAGTGGCGATGTATCAATGTTTTTGGTGAGACTGGTAAATGTCGGGACAGGGTGCAATTCGTCAAGGATAAGGTGAAGGAAGTATGCTTAGCACATTCTGATATGCGAGGTGGGCGTGGACATGTTACACGGGTAGTGAGACAGATTGCGTGGCAACCCCCACAGGATGGGTGGCTAAAGTTTAACACCGACGGTGCCTCCCATGGAAACCCAGGGCCTGCTACAGCTGGTGGAGTGCTGCGGGATAGTGAGGGGAACTGGCTTTTCGGGTTTTCTCTTAACATTGGTTGTTGCTCGGCGACCCTGGCTGAATTGTGGGGGGGGGGTATATTATGGGTTGTACTTTGCTTGGGCGCGGCGCATTGCTCGGTTGGAGATAGAAGTGGATTCTGAGGTTGTCGCTGGCTTTTTCGACAAGGGGATTGCTGATACGCATTCCTTGTCTCCCCTAGTACGCTTGTGCTATGGCTACATATCGAAGGACTGGCTAGTCCGTGTCTTCCATGTCTATAGAGAGGCAAATCGTCTTACAGATGGTTTGGCTAATTATGCCTTCTCTAGACCGCTTGGTCTGCAGTTGTTAGAGTCTTGTCCTATTTCAGTTATTTCTGTTTTAGACGATGATGTGAGAGGAGTCTCGACTTCTCGTTCTATTGGGTTGTTATTTTTTATTTTAATAAAATAAGAGAGGCTTAGGTCTCTCCTGATTCACCAAAAAAAAAAAAAAGTGTTATCCCATATGTATGAATCTATGATAAATAATAGCAAAAATAACAGCATCAAAGCTAAAGTAAGAAGATCAGCTATATATATATGCATGCAAAACCTCTTCAATGCATGTGAATAGTTATCACGAGACCATAGTGCCTAAAAAACTACGATTACAAATGTATTTGGATTACCATAACATCGAGCTCTCTCTCTCTCTCTCTGCGTCTATTATACCCATAAACACAAATAAGTTATAAGGAACCAATCTTCATTAATACAATAGTATATAGCGACTAAACTAGCAATGCAAGAGCAAGAACACAAAACTAAAATTAACAGTTTCCATCACTAAATCATATGTCCACCGAATATATCGATCCTAGGTAGACAATCAAATATCAACATCCCTTGAATCGTAGATATTCTATGCTGACTATGCAACATATATAGCCTTGCTAAAGTTTACATATGTGAATATGTAATTAACCAACCTTTCGAATGCAAAACCTATTAAATCAAGTCACAAACTTCTATGGAAATTTGAGCTTCGTCAAAGCATAGATGAGCTTCTATAATCGTCGTTTCCGTTGAACTCTGATGGAGTGAGTAGTTTTCATTTATCTTATCCCTACGCAAAAATTGTCATTCGCTCAAGAAAAATATCTACAGTTTATCCCTCTTGATTTAGACCGAAGAAATAAACCTAAGCTAGTTTGGTTTTCTTAGCCAAACCGAATGGGTTTATTTGAACACAAATATATAAATCCTGTGTATAAAAATAAAATCTTCAATTGGCTGAGGTCAGAGCATGACCGAAATTTTCCGATTTTGTTGCATAATATATATCTGCCTAATGGTCAAAGCCGACAAGCATAACCCCATGACACAATGATTATAAAATCCTTTGCCTATACGGATATAAAATGAAAATCATATGTTCCACAGCCTTCATATGCATCATTGTATTATGCAATAACAAATTTAGAGCGTACCGACCTTAAATTTAAACTAAATCGTTCTAACAATAGTAATTAGAAGGGTAACTCGTACACCCTTTCCTCTCTTTTGCATAATACAAATGATATAATTAGTGTAGAATAGATTAGTAAGTACTGTACTGTCGGTGGAGAAGATAACGTGGCATTGAGTACTTCACAGCTGGACCGTAAGATTACGACTCCTATCCCTACAATTAAATTCCTCAGCGGATCCAACGGTTACCGTACACCTTTTTTTAATCAAGTCTCGTCTTAGTCGTCCCCACCCACCACTTACATCAAACAATATATTACCTTCACTTTCTCTGCTGTCCTACTACTCTCCCCAGCTGTCTAGAGATATTCCTAAATTTCTTTTTAATTAATTAGCCCTCCAATGATCCCGTAACAACTACTAGTACTAAGAAATCACGATTAACAGTAGTAGTAAATTATTTAACATGATACGGTGTGTTCTTTTTATCTTTTTTTTGGTTTTTTGCTTGTCTTAAAAGAAACGAATAATTTTAAAATTGTTTTCATCAGTATTAATCCTAATTAAGAAACGAATCACACAATAACAATGTAGAAGATGAGAAAGAAAAAAAAAAATATTCATTAAAAATAATACTGTAGTAATAATAAAAATGTCACGGTTAATGTACAACAAGCTTGGCTTTAGTATTGTATCCGTAATAAGAAAGATACCATCTAACGAACTTCTTCAACCCGGTTTCCAAATCGGTTGTCGGTTTATACCCGAATTCGTTTCGGGCTGAGCTTATATTCGCATGTGTGAACGGTACGTCGCCGTTTCCTGGCATCTCCACGTAGTTCCTCTTCGCCTTCACCTTCAGATGCTTCTCCAATATATCCACCAGGATCGGTACCGTGACAGGAGACGTGTTCCCCAGGTTAAAGATCCGGTACGGTGCTGATCCGCGTTTTTTACCACCCGACCCGGTACTTTTACCCGACGAATCGAGTGATCCTAAGCAGCCTCTGACTATATCGTCGATGTATGTGAAATCCCGGGCTAGATCGACCCGGTTTTTACCCCGGTATATCGTGATCGGTTTACCTTGTAGGATGTTTCTGGTGAATGAGAAGTACGCCATGTCCGGTCTACCCCAAGGTCCGTAAACCGTGAAGAATCTTAAACCGGTAATGGCAAGACCGTAAATATGGTTGTAAGTGTGGGTGATTTCTTCGCCGGCTTTTTTCGTTGCGGCGTAGAGACTCGCCGGTTGATCTGTACGGTCTGATTCAGAGAACGGAACTTTCTCGTTGAGACCGTAGACGGAGCTAGACGAAGCCCAGACAATCGCCGGCTGAGGATTCGCCGCTTTGCAAATCTCAAGGAGGTTCACGAGTCCGGCGATGTTGCTGTGTACATACGACTGAGGATTCTCCAAAGCGTACCTAACTCCGGCCTGAGCAGCGAGATGCATCACGTGAGTGAAAGCGACGACATCGAAGAGCTTCGCCAATAGCTTGCCGTCGTTGAGATCTCCTTCGACGACGAAGATCCCTCTCGACGACAAGAGAGATCTGCGCGCGCGTTTCAAGGAAGGATCGTAGTAATTGTTGAAATTATCAAGTCCGACGACGCCGTCGCCGCGTTTTCTCAAAGCGAGAGAGACGTGGCTGCCGACGAATCCGGTAGCGCCGGTAACGAGGACGGAGATACCGCCGGAGCGATGGATCTGAGCGGAGGTGCGAACCTGTTTCTCCCACTGGATACCTCCCCAGGAAGCGGTTAGGTAACGGCTACCGGAATCGACGAAGCTTTGGAAACTCAAGTAAGAAGCGGTGAGAGCGATGAGGAAGAGAGCCCAAAGGAACATGGTGCTCGTTGAAGCGAAACATCGGTGGAGCTGACGGTTTGACCGGTCAATTTTGAATTTACCCGGCGTTGACGGAAACAACTCATCTTCTATTGAAGGCATAATTTTAACAATTTTATTTTATTTTATTTTCTTCTTCTTCTTTAACAAAAATTTATCGAAATCAAAACAATTACAGAGGAAAGAAGAAGAAGAAGAAGAAGACAGATGCAGATTTTTTTTTTTTTTTTTTGTGGGGTTTTTTTACAAAAAAGCATCTGCTAAGGAGAAGAGGAAGAGACGGAGAAAGTATATATACAGGTTGGAGTTAGGGGACAAGGAGACGCGTTATTTTGATTGCCAGATTGTCACCTTTTTTTTTTTTATAACAAAACAAATTCTTTGTTGACAATAAACATATATAAAAAAAAAAACAATTAATTATTACTGATTAATAACTGGATAAAAAATGGCTAAATCTACCGCAAATCTTCATTTTATTTACCGCATTTCAAGGAGGAAAACCCTATTCAAGAATTCAAATTTTAATGTGTGTGAAAGTTGAAAGGGAGTGAATAAAAAGATAAAACATATTTAATTTTTATGGCGTCTACAATGTTTTAAGTTTGAAAGAATTTTCACTTGAGATTTCAGATTTTCGTTTTATGTATTTTTATTGTTAAGATTAGAAATAATATTTTGTATTCTTCTATACAATTTGAAATCATCATATACATAAATAAATGTGGAAAAAAGCGTCTAATAGTAGAGCATTGAGCTCATTCAACAAGATTTAATTAACACATGTTATCTCTCTAAATCAAAATTTAATTAAAAAGAACGTGCGACCGACTTACAACTAATTTTGTCTAAGCTTCAGAAAGACCACATGTGCCTAGGTCATCGGTTGTGGTTTGTTTATATGAATGATGGCTCTTATGAAAACAAAAGTCCGGATCGCAAGGCTTGGTCCGTGGATTTAAAAGGTGTATCTATCTTCAATCTACATTCACATATACTACTATAAAATAATATACTACTATAAAATAAAACTTTTATAAACGGTGGCATTAAAGAAAAAAAAAAAGCTTTTGTCAATAAGTTTTATTGACAAAAGCAGATAAATAAAAAGCCGATATTTTTTGATGTGTAATTTGCTTAATCAGTACTCGAAAAAAATTGTAGTGATCTTTGTATGATTTTGCCGACTGGCCCGCACTGGGTCAAGTTCAGTATTATACACTATTTTAACAAATGAATACTACAGTATATCTTAGATTTGTAGTTAAGCAAAGAGTGTTTTAAGTTGTTTGCTTGGGGGAAAAAAAAAAGTAATGTAGTAAATATTGAAAGAGGATAATGTGAAGAAGGAGGAGGGAGGACGTGCGGACCACACAGCATTCACCATTGGCTGTTTTGGGAAAGCGATGAGAGAATGACTGACATGTTCATAATCATAATAATAATAATTTTAACAAACTGCGTGCCGTCTCCACGTATCTCTCTAAACATTTACCGCTTCCCCAAGTCGCGGTTTCACCATAGAAAAGACAAAGGGATGATGGGTCACCGCTCACCGGAAACCGGATGTATCGGTTGAGACTTTCGTCTTTCCAGACCTTGTATTACCGGTGATACCCAGTAATTTTTGGACGGTGCTCTTTTCTATTTTTTTTTTATGCTATTATTCTTTTTTCCAAAAAAAAATATTGTTCCTTTCGTTACTATTCTGTTCTTAAACATTTTTTCTTTTAAAACTGATTACGGTACATCATAATTTAAATATTTAATACTATCTCAATACTCAAAGGCAGATTCATTTCCTTTTAGTATATTCTATATTGGGTAAGGTTATATTACAAACGCGTGAATTAAGTTGATAAAATCGATTTTACTCTTTACAATGGCTATTATTTCATATCTATTTCTTTGTTTATTCGAAAAGATTCTTTAGTTTTTATTTTTATATGGGGAAAGATTCTTTGTTTCCAGACTAAAAATTGTATTGTTGGGCAAGAAAAGATTTGCCGAGAGATCTTTGCTTGATTTACAAATTATATATTTTTCTATAATTGATGGAGTGAGCAATTAGGGTCCGTCAAGTCTATATACTAGTAGTACCTATAAATACATATATAGCACTACTTAACCATTGTTTGAATCTTTGTCTTCAAGCTACCAATGCTTAACTCCTAGCATTGCTTCATTTATTATACGAAAATTTTGAAATTATTACAGTAATAATTACCAAAAACTAGGACTGTTTAACACTTCAATCATTTCGTTAGGTTTTGCGGAACAAGATGTACCTAGACTAGAGAGGCCAATGAAAATCTGAGTTTGGTCTAAGCTTTCGAGTTTCGAGTATGTTAGGTGATAGGTCTGACTTTAGTCCGGTTACTTGAGTTCAAATTTCAGCTCCCTTCCTTTGTTTTTTTTTCCCCATTTTTCTCGGTAGTATGAATTTTCGATGTTGATTATTCGATACATATCAAAATAAAGCAAATCTAGTTGTAATTAGAAAAGAAAGGTTAAAACTTTTATGTTTTCTACTCTGTTTGGTTCTCTATATTCATAAACTACACTATTAAATATTTCCTCTGTCTCACAAAGATTGATGTTTAAGGATATTTTTTTGTCCCACAAAAATTGATGTTTTATAAACTTCAAGAAGTAATCATTGAAAATATTGAAAATTTTGGATTGTTATTGATTTATATTTTCTCTCTCTACTAAAAAGTAATTATAAATTAAATTTATAAATAAAAACTAAAATTTTCTTAATATGTGTGAAAGTATTAAAGCATCAATCTTTGTGAGACAGAGGGAGTACTACGTTTCTAGTAGTATTTATTTTACTCGGGGTTTACAAAAGAACATGTCAACTTTGTTTAGTAAACGTGTGAAATGACTCAAATACAAACACGATCGTTACAATACATACTACCAATGACCATCATTAGGTGCGCTAACTCGATTAACTATAATATGTGGTCATGTATGGTTGGTGTTTCACTTTTTTTTTTTTATCAATCCTTAGAAACTTGTTTTCTTTATTGAAGATTATTCTCAAATTCTAATTAATTACCAATTTACGGTTGATTGCACATGCTTCGATCCAAAATCTAAAGATATTCTACGGCTAGCCAAGGAGGAACCCTTTTTTTTTTTTTGTGAAATACTTGAATAGACACTAAGCGAGGACACACTCAAGCAAACCATAACTTTATATAGTCTTATAACGAAGCGACAATTTATTCATCCCACTCCCTCCTTACATACGATATTAATTGCGACAAACCAACATAAAACATACTTATACTTTCACACTTTCAGTAGAAAATTAATTGTACATTATAAATTAGTTACCAGATCCTGATCCGGCTCTGGATCCAGCAAATGAACCAGCAGATGAACCAGCTGAACCACCAGAACCACTAGAACTCGAACTTGATGACGAGCTAGAGCTAGATGATGATCTGGAACCTGAACCTGATCCAGAACCAGCACCAGCACCAGAGCCTGACCCGCCGCCAAGACCAATCCCCAATCCAACGCCCAAACCGATTCCAATCCCACCTAGGTCAAGTCCCAAATCTTTTCTTGCGACTCGGCTCTCGGTTAACATAACTAAACTTGAAACAACTAATAAACCAAGAAGAACTAGACCTTGGGCCCTAGCCATTTTGGAAATCTTCGTGTGTAAAGACTTGCTTACTGGTATATTTGAGTTTATAGTGTCACTTGATTTGTTAGATACATAAGAGAATAACACGTTCGTGTATATATAGAAGCTTTGGGATAGTGTGAGCCGTTACGTGTATATCACCAAATATAACTCAACCTAAAATATACACAGTAGAACCTCGATAAATTAATATTCTTTAAATTAGTATTCGCTATAAGTTAATAAATTTTTCCGGTCCCGAGTTGGATCGGTGTAAAAAATGACATTTCGATAAATTAATAAGATAATATTTTTTTTGAAAATCCTATGTAAATATAGTCCCATCAATATTATAAACTAATAATCAAATAAACTAAATATATATATATATATGTATATCTAAGAAAATCTAGTGAAATATGACTTTATTGTTGTTTGACTATTCTTGAATTTGCATTATTGTTGGAGAATATCTCTAATATTTTTCAATGTCATCTTCTCAAATCGCATCAAAAAATAGTGGAGAGTACTAAATGCGATAATTGCTTCTTCTCTAAATGTGATAATATCTTTTTCGACTTCAACATTACCATGAAAGATAGTAGTAGCAATTCCTTCTAAACTCTAAACTTCTAACATTTATCATTTTTACCTAAACTCTAAACTTAGCAATTACACTAGCCAAGATTATAAATTAAAAAAATTATTTTAAAATGTGAAATGGTAACAAAAGTATCTTATTTTGTAATAGAAAATTTTCAAAAGTATGAAAATTAAAAAATCTCTTCATATAAATTAAAATCTCTATAAATTAATAAAATTTCATGGTCCCGACCTTATTAATTTATAGAGGTTTTACTGTCTATATATTTAGTTTTGTTATAGTTTAATTTACTCGTACTTAAATTCAAAAAGGAACCACGAATACTAATTGAGCACGTTTAACTTGTAGCAAATCTAGTCAAGTGTATGTTTTGATTAGCAATATGCAAAAAGGAAATTGAATTCCTAGGTGTAGTGAATTAAATAACCCAAGTTAACTCGCAAGGTTTCGCAAGGTTTATTAAAAGTTTAAAGCCACTGATGAATTATTAAGATAATCGTTTAGTGGCAAAAATCACTACGTCATCATATATGACAGTTTTACACCAATCCGCAAATCAGCTAGGTCTATAATGATTATCCGAAATGCGTAATAAGAGTATTATCTCGCTTTAGTTCAAATTTAACGAAACTTTCAAGATAATAGAGCTCTGGCAAGTGCATATTTTTTAAATGTGGATGCAGGTGATGTGTGCATTAATCTTTTGCTGCTACCAAACCCACCAGAGTCGACGGTCCACTAAATTGAGTGGAAGCGTGGTAGTGGATCATGCACGCTGAAACCAGTCACTCATATATGGTCACTAATCTATGGTTCCACTATGCATTATTTATTCAACCTATGACACGTGCTTAAATCATTGTTCGAGAAAGATCGAAACTATACGTTCACATTGGTTATGTTTTTTATTGCTATGTATGTATGACCCATAATGTTCAATACTCCTATAGAATATAAAAAAGTCATCGAATTCATTTTTTTATCAAGAGAAAATTGTTCTCTGGCTGTCACTTACACAATTTTACTGACACCAATACTTATTAATAAGTTTGAACATAATTTGTTCTTCTTCCCAAAAAAAAAAAAAATTGAATCAGTGTTGAGTTTTCAAAAATTAAGAAATGTTGTCTAAAATAAGTTTATTTCAATCATTGGATCCAACTAATTTTAAGTGTATGTTATAATTATAATTATGATAACGATCATGCTGTTTAATTCTTTGGATCTAAAATTGAATCCTAGTCTTAAATTTCAATATATATATATTGTTATATATAAAATATAATCTAAACCATTACAAACACGTTTCCTTAGTTAAATCCATTAACTGTAAACGACTTCGGAATCCTATGCTTGAGTCTAAACTTTCTTACTTTACGAGAAGTTCTTTTGCAGATAATACATATATATTGTATATTTCGGATTAGTTCATTAATTTATTCTAACATATTGAACGTAACACATGACAAACAAACAAAAAGAAAAGAAGAGCAAATCAAAATCCTCAAAAAAGAAATTACATTACAACTTATATAGTACAAAGTAAAACATCCACAACACCAAGAATCCAATTCGAATATGGAATAGTACAAAGCTATAACCAAACAATATTAGAATCTTTTCCCATCTCCTTTACTCCACCCACTTTAGAAAATTTACTTTTCTATCGTTTTATTGTTTCATACTAATAACATAATAATATAATTACGTTTAAAACACAATCTTGACCGATGTGTGTTATTTGCATGCATGCAATATTCTTTCATTCAGTCGTCGCCACCACCACCGTATCCTCCTCCATATCCACCGCCTTCACCGTACCCTCCTCCGTTACCGGATCCACTACCTCCACCTCTACCCCCTCCTCCTCCGCCTCCTCCACCGTGACCCCCTCCTCCTCCACTTCCCCTTCCACGGCCTGACCCCGAACGTCCTCCCGAACCAGACCCGGCACGTGATCCGGCGTACGATCCAGCTTCGGATCCCGCATCACCTCCACCACCACCGGAGCTCGAAGAACTGCTGGAGCTAGATGAGGAAGACGAGCTTGACCCTCCTCCTCCAGATCCAGATCCGGCACCAGCTCCGGATCCGGATCCTCCTCCACCGATACCTATACCAATACCAAGACCAGCACCTATCCCGCCAAGGTCCAAACCCAAGTCTTTTCTTGCGACCCGGCTCTCGGAGACTAGGACAGATGTGGCCAGTATCAAAGTTATTAGAACAAGTGATGATGAGTTACTGAGAGACATATTTTATTATTTTTTTGTGTGGCAATGCCCAATTTAGAGTGCTTTTGCAGAGCTCTTGATGAATATGATACAATAATATGTTGAATGTATTTATAGGCGTTCCAGAGCATATGTTAGTATGGTATGGTAGTGAAAATCCTACAAGTCAAAAGTTGTATCCAACTGTCCATATTCTAATCGTAACATTGGTTATTAATCATGACTTATGAATGTAATAGGCGTTGTGAGAAAATAGATAAACTACTATTAACCTTAAAAAATATTCAAAAATTGAAGGTTCTAGTATATAGTATATACTGTATAAGAGACATATATATATATCTAAGCTTGCAATCATTAATTACGTTTAACCAACTTAAAATACGATATTATAATTTTATAAACATGGACCTAGCTAGCTATCGCATCTACAATGTCAATGTCTAATTACAAGGATAAACTTTCTAATTTGTTTGTTTGTCAACGAAAACAATACTTATTTTTATTTACTTTTTTTTTTCAAATAGAAACTTCAGTTGCGCGCCTTTGCCCAAATCTTCAAAATCTATATCCAAGTCGAAATTGATTTCAGGTTTCTTGACAAACTTTAAATTCAGGATTTCACCCAAATCGATTTCTATTATAGTTTTAAAAGTGTTATTTTAGGGCGTAGAGCGTAATTAATGTAATCTCTAACTACTTGTTTCGACTCAGCTAGTTTTGATGGAACATTGACATTGCTTCAATAAGCCTTAGCTCACGTAGGTCAAACATATCACATATGTTGCAGAAAATTGAAGAGAATAGAAACTGGAATGCTTGAACCAAACTAAAGTATTGTTCTGATTAATGAATGCTTCCACGTAAATGTTTTACATACAAGATAAAGATAGAGATCAAGCAGAAAATGAAAAACGTGTAATGATTGTATTTTTGCACGAAAATAGATATGTGGATGCAAAAATGTACAACGTTGCAGTGAACAGTGTCTGATCCACTATCTCTCTCTCGTAGGTCGGTCATGCATCTAATTTATATATTTTAATATTTAAAAATTATCTTGGAATTCTTTTTAGT